>NW_009623193.1:32287-50611 GCF_000690535.1 Cariama cristata
GGAATGCAGAGGATCTTTTGGACAAGGTGAAGAAATTATTTGGTGAACCCAGTGAGAAAAATGAGGATCTCAAAAATGAAGTCTGGGAGAAGCTAGCAAACTACCACGCCAAAGTTGATGATGCTCGAGATCTGCTAAGAGAAGCTGCAAGTAAAATTAGGGAGGCTGATCATTTATCTGCAGTCAACAAAAAAAATATGACCATGGTAGAGGTAAGCGCAGACAAGTTGTATCCTTGATTACTTGGAGTCTGATCAAAGTTTGAAACTTTGTATAATTAAATCTTGAAACAAAAATATAAGCAAACCAAAAATATTCTTAAAATTTAATTGTATCTGATGTAATTAAAAGGAAACATGTTCCTCATCGTGAGGGAATGCGTTGGCTTTTAAAAATAGAATTACTCCACAGCTTTATCAAAATAATATCATCTGCTTTTAGACACTGAGTGGAGGGTGCATGGGATTTATTATTCTGGGGGAGACTAAATTCATCCCAGTATAAATAGTCATGTAAAATTCAAATCTCGTGCTCAAGAATTAAATAGGAGTTCAGTTAAAATCTTTGCTGTCATATATTTGCTCCTAGAAAACTTACACTTTCATCTCCCTCTCCAACCCCTGGGAAGAAGACTGAAGGGGGTATGTGGATATTACAGACTAATACATTATACTCTATCCTCTGTAGTTAGTAGCTGTTATAAATGATCTCCCTCATAGCAGAGAGGTCTGCTTGTGATTTAATTTAAATTGCAGAGACTTAAAGAGCATATTATACTGTACATTAACAAGCATTTAACCAAGACATAAAGAGCAGAGTCAACGTAATGAAGATAAATGTTTCAGCTGTGTTTGTATCTCGATGAGCTTTGGCCTCACGTACAATGATGAGGTTAGAGTTCCGAGACCTCAGTTCTCAGCAGAGATTTGTGGGCTTGATTGAATTAAGGAAATACAGTG
Organism: Cariama cristata; assembly: GCF_000690535.1. Lineage (NCBI taxonomy): Eukaryota > Metazoa > Chordata > Aves > Cariamiformes > Cariamidae > Cariama > Cariama cristata. The sequence continues at coordinate 33,247 of NW_009623193.1, forward strand.
CTGTAAAGAAGTTAGGTGATCTCTATTCTGTGCATTTTCTTCCCAAAGGTGGATGAATAAAGGTTGGAGAAATTACCTGCTATCTCAGTTTTTAAAATATTCACTGCTTCACAGTATCAGAGTGCCTGATGGCATCCTTTCCAGCAGTCCTGCCCACCTGGTTGTTTTGAGGAGTATTTTTGGTTTATTTTGATCCTGTTTTGACCAAGAAGCCATCACAGCACTCTTAATCCTAGAATGGTCTCCTGTCAAACTAATCTGTGATACTCAATACATCTTGCACAGGAAATTGCTAGTTTCTTATTCAGAAGTCCATCCTTGCTACACAATATGAAGTATTTTTACTGGTTGGAAAATGAAGAATCCTAAGGTAGCTTCAAACCATCATCTTTTATTTTACATTCAGTAGTTAGTGAAACACTAGTGAATGCAAATAGGAAAGCAGCAGAATATTTTGATAAATTTTGCCTTCGTAGCCAGAGAAAGTAATTGTCAAAATGAGGAATTTGCACATCTGGATAAAGATTAGGATTTCTAACTCCTTTCTGATTCATTTTGCAATAGTACTACAGTCAGTTACCTCTGTTATAGAGCAACAAAAAACCTACCGTGTGGGAGGGGGATACAAAGCTGGGGACAGGAGGACAAAGAAAAGATACCTTACATTATATGTTCTTTATTGTTGTCATTGTCTTCGCTCTGAAAGCTCAGAGAATTCCAGAAGTGGCATTGTGGCATGGTGACAAGATGCAGTCTTGTATTGGGATGCTGGTATTTGAACTGGCATCCCCATTCTAGTAAATAACTCATATTTTTCTTTGTGTGAACACATCCTATAGAAAAAGAAGCAAGCTGTAGAAGATGGCAGACAAGATGTTGAAAAGAGCCTGCAGGAAGGGAATGATGTCCTTAATGAAGCCAACAAACTTGCAAATGAAATCAGCTTAGCTGTAGAGGTGAGTGCTTTATCATCCTTATCTGAGAATCACTACAACGAAGCATCATTATGGAAGCAAAATAGATAATCAAAGTAACACCTGATTTTTCTTTTTTTTTACCAATGTTGGAATATTTTAATTGGAAGAAACCATTTTTCCATTGCTGTACGGCAGAAAAGCTAGTCTGGTATATAAAAATGATTAACTTCAAGATTTAAGTGATTCATTGGATTATATAAAGAGCTAGCTCTTAATTTTTCATGGACTCTGCCTTCTTTTATAAATATGGTATTCTGGTTGCGGTACTGACTTTATCTTTAGAATTGCAGATGCAGCAGACGCATTCATAATCTCACTGCAACTCTGTGATCTAGATGTAGATTTATCTGTACAAAAACTGTGTGCGCATATCAGAAGGAAACTTCAGAAATAATTTGTTGCCTGTGGCAACAATTTTAAGTGTAGATAGATCAGGGAGGAGGAGAGGATTGCACTCTCATTTTACATAAAGTTTTTGAAAATTCTGCCTTAAAATTTTATCAACAGAGTTTGAGATCAGTGCCTTACCTACAAAAAATAAAATAAAATAAATCTTGAAATCTTGATTAGTTCTGGAAATATTTCCACCTTGCCTTGAAAATTGTTATAATGATTGGAAAAATACCTTTTGGAGAAATGGGGAAGGAAACACTTTGAGATGGCTTATTGGAATAGGAAAGGCAGGTCTTCAAAAAGTATAGTTCTTACTAAGATACTTTAACAAGCAAAAATACATTGGAGTCACTGAAAGGGTCCTGAAACATGAAACTTCTGTCATTGGTTATTATTGTGGGGCATGATGACAATTTAGTATAACTATATATGCATCTACATTTAGGAAAGAAATCCAAATTAGAGTTTATAAGCTTTTAAACTGTGCAATTCCTTAATTATAAAATAAAAACTTCAACTAAGCTCAAGAGAGGCAAGTAGCTCTTGGAATATTGTTTTGTCTCCTCTCTGCTGTCCAGTCCAGCCATTCCTTTATTCTTTCCATATTAGTTCCCTTAATGCAGGCACAAGTTACAAGATAATACCTCACAAGGAAAATATATATATAAAGGGCTACAGAGTGCTTGCATTTAGCTGCTTAAAGGCCTTTCTTTTGTCATTTTCAGTATGTAGAAGGCATTGCAGATAAGATACAGCCAATGTCCGATCAGCTGAAGGATAAAACAGATGACCTATCACAAGAAATTCATAACAGGATGCTTCCAGAAAAGGTGTTACAAGCTGAGAACTATGCAGCCCAGCTGAATGAATCATCTGCAATCCTGGATGGGTAAGGCAGTCATTCATTGGTAATGATAAAATCATGGAGCAAGTTTGTAAAAGTGCTTGACAGAAATTGAAGGGCATTCTTCTTAGACTTCGACATCTGTCACTGGGAGTATACAAATAACTGGTGTTCTGTATGAATATACAACTATCCAGTTGGTTAGTTTGTACATCTCTTGTAAACACTTTCATGCATCTTGTGATGCTTATAGGCTGCATTAACTGCAGAGAGTGCCCTCAGATGCACTCATAGCACAGTTTAACTTACCAAATTCTTACTGCTATGTTGATATGAAAAAAATTGAACTTCGTCTTACAGAGCTCCCTATGTGTTTTTTTTAAACATTTGTTAAAAACAAGCAGTATTTTTATTTTTAAGATGACCGTTTTGGTCGGAGACCCTTATCATGGTGCTAACTTGTTTACTGTTAGAAATCTCCCATGGTGACAGAGAGTAATCCCTCTAGCAGTTTCAAAACACACTCCCAAAATGGGTAGATGTTGTGGGCCAAAATGCTTAAAGCTAAGTACAGAAACTTCAGTTTCTGTTTACCACTATCACATTCCTAAATGTAAGTAAGAATTGCAGTGCCCTTGGTTTATATGACCACAGCTCTATCAAAAGAATGATACTTTATAACTTATCATGAATATAGTTTTCTGGAAAGAATAGAAAGTAAGGGGTTTCTTTTGTTTTGTTTTGGGTTTGTTGGGGTTTTTGGTGGGGAAGAAGGGAGGTGTCTTTTGTTTTATTGTGTTTTTTGCGTTTAAGAAATAAGCCATAGATAGTAAGTGTAATTTGCAACAGTGATACTCAGAATTAGATCATGGATATTCTGCCTCTTGGACCTGTCCTCAGCAGAGCTTCAGAATTTTATTTTCTCAAAAGCACTGCATGAATAAAAAAGATATTTTTGTTCAACATCAACAATATACTTCTTTTTTGCTGCTTACATCTTTTAGATCTACCTGAAGACTTTAATATCCCAAAGACCTGTGAGCAGACACTTATTTTTTTTCTTGTCAGCATCTGTAATTTTGAGAAAAAGGCACAGAATTGTCTCTGATAAAGTGTTTGATACTCGTAAAATTACTGGCTTCATATACAGTGTAGTCGCACTACTCCAGATATTCAGTCTAATTTATGTTTTGAGGAGTACATAAAATAATGATAGCTGTGGTTTCCTGAGTAAAAAGGATTTGAAGGGCACTGTTTCTAGAAAAAAATGGCTTTTGTAAATGGTATATGCACTGTCTGATTAGAACACATCAGTTTTGTGGAGCACCTCTGGGCCTAAAGTATGTGACTAGTGTCACATCCAACCATATTACTGAATTTGGATATAAATATCCCAATACACCAAAAGTTGGCATGGAGGAACTAAGAAGCAGAGAAAATGTAGACAGAAAAGAATATTTTGCCTCCTTAATGAAATGTTGGCAAGACATATTTTGAGGTAGAGGTTTTTAACTATGCTAAATAGACCTTTTTACGGGTGCGTGCGTGTGTTTCTGTCTTAATGCAAGTTGACAACTTGGCCTTAAGGAGCTTAGGGTAGTGTTTAAAGTCGCATTCACTGTGGTGTAACGGTACCATGTATACATCTATCTGATCCAGACATCACCCTCCATTTCTCAAGATATATAATAAAAAATGCAGAATCAAGGACATTAAAAATTATATCTAAAAGCAAATTGTTCAAAATTAAAATTTCTGATGTGGTCAGATAGATACATAGTTTCAAAGGACAAAGAAATACCAAGGTGCTATGTAATCCTGCACCAGGATAAAGCTGTTTACTTCATGCACTGACATTAAACAGTCATGCTTTACAGGACTATGCAGCCTCTATCTGTCTTAGGAATTCAAAAATGTATCTGTCTTCACAACTGGCACTTGGGTGTCTTTCAGTTAATACTAAATTTGCTGAAAAATACAATTTTGTCTTACAGGAGAAATTAAGGGAGAGCCCTTTCTCCCCAATCACCCCCTAAGGTTTCTTCAAAAAGTTTATTGATCAATGGTGAGGATGTTCTCTTGAGAGTTAGAACATGGAACAATTCATGAATTTGACCTAGAAAAAACTGTTATTTTTCCTGTATACAAGGGGGTGTTAGTATAGGCTTCTCCCTTATGGCTAATGGCCTGCTCATGAGTAAACATCATTGGTATTTGGCAAATTCAGTTCTGTTCCCTCCTAACCAGAAGAGGGTCGAACCACATTTCTGAGTAGTACTTGAGCTACTAGCTAGATAGCTATTCTGGGCTGCACATTTCTCTAACAGAGCATCACAAAGACTTACTATAGCCTACTGAGTTCCATCTGTAGTTGAGAAAGGAGATAAGCTTTTCCAGGAGTGATGCGGAGGCAGCTCATTTGTGCTGTTTCTACAGTAACCTAAAGGGAATCTCTGTCCCTCTGTTAACTACATGTGGAGTCCAGGGAGTATGCCTCCCGTCCCCTTTGTCTTTCCCGTTGCATTTTATAGAAATCAAAATCATTAAATATTCATTGAAGCAAGGACTGGAGCCCAGCTGTCCCAGTTCCCCAGAGAACAGATACATTACCAGGTTAGAGAATGAATTTGTCTTTCTTCCACACACACTATCTCAATGACTAAGTATTTTATACAAGCTGGAACAGGTCCAGCAGGAGTAATCCCTGCCTCCCTTATATTGCCATACACCTTGATGGCTAGAGTATTTCCCAGAGAGGCAAAAATCCAAGTTCAAATCCATTCTTGTCCAGTTGAGACAGGGATTTTAGGGCATTTACCCTTTATTCAGGAAAAACATCATAGGCATCAGGCATAATGTATACTGAGATAGATGTCTTCAAGTTAATTCTGTAGGTGCAGTACTTCTTCATAGGAAATACTTGAATAAATTATGCAGAGATGCGCCAGAAAAGTGATTTCTCCAGCCTGCTGGCTAGAAATTCCCCTGGAAGGGGATTAGCTGAGCTCCAGTCCCTGCACTAGGAAATATTGTTTGTTTATAATTACCTTTTAATCTAATTATAGTTATTAGAATAGAGTATTTAATATAAATGGAACATCCCATTCAATATGAAGCATTACTCCTTATGTTTTTCATTTTGGTCAGCAAAATTAACATTTAGGATTTGGTTTAGACAGTGAGATCTCCTCCAAACCTGGCATTTCTGTGTTTGGCAGCCAGACCAAGAAATCAGCTGTTCAGAAAGTCTACTTTAAAACGTGCCTGTGATGATACCCCATGTTCATATAGTGCGAAATTCATTGAGTTTCCTGGCTCAACATATACTCTATAAACCCATATTATGAATATATGTTATCTGGATTATAATATTAAGCACCGCACTGTCTTTTCTCAGTGTCTGATCCATTTTTATCTCACAGAACCCCCTCTTTTAGTGAACATTGGGGTTTATGTCTTTCTGCACAGATAAAATATGAATTCCATTAAACACATGTTGCAGAACTCCTGAAATCTCAAGTGTAGCATTGCTCTCTAAAGAAATGCCTTAGAAATAGCCTTAGAAATACAGGCTGTTGGGTTTGAAAAAGTAGGATACTATGTTCTGTTGAGCTCTTATAGCAGGTTTAATGGTGTGTTTACTTTTCCCATCCCAACAGAATCCTTGCTGAAGCCAAAAACCTCTCTTTCAATGCCACACTTGCTTTCAATGCTTATACTAACATCAAGGATTACACAGATGAAGCTGAAAAAGTTGCCAAGGAAGCCAAGGCTCTTGCAAATGAAGCTATGCAAGCGGTAAGAAAAATAAGTAAATTGGGAAGAAGGCTTAGATTTTCTGTGGAACTGTGCCACACCTTATCTCAGATCCATGTTTTGCCATCTTATAACTTTATTTAGAGACTCTTGCCACCATAAATTCTTGTGTTGAATCAAAAAGCTATGCCCTTGTCAGAGCTACATGTACCTTCAGACTACATCCCCATTTGTTCTGTCTCCTGTTGCTTATTTTTCTTTCCCTTTTTTGTTTACTATTCTTCCTCTCTCTATCTTCCACCTTTTAGTCTCTGTCTATGGCTCAAGCCAACAGCTCTGAGTCAGGAGTGTGGGTCATTTGATACTCAAAAAAGCTAGTGTATATTTAATGAATGTTTTGCACACATCTAAAGAACTCTGTACCTTAATTAACTCTTCACCCTCTAGCTCCATGAAAATGCTCAGAGGCACTTCTCTGCACATAGGGTGAACTGCACGCATCTCGCGGAATTCTAGAAAGGGAGAATTGCAGGAGGGAAGCAGAAAGTTTTATTCATAGAAACCATACAGCTTCTTTTGTGAACTCTGCCGGTTTTCACAGAGAAATCTTATTCTCACTATGAGGTACTGAATGCAAATTTTCAGAGGAAACGGAGAGAACTTTTAAAAATAGGATTGTAAGAGAAAGCCAGCCTGAGTCATAATGAGGAACTCAGCTCCTTAATGCATATACTGTGAGCAGAAAACATCCTGAGCATAGCCAGAATTATTTTTTATGTCAAAAATCAAAGGAGTTAATGGCTAATTTGTGAAAGTTGGTCAGAGAGCAACTGACGTGCACTTCACAGGCACACGGAAACACGAGGAAATGACAGTATAATATGAAATTGCCAGACCCTACGTTTGATATAGGAACAGAAAGATGAACAGAAGCAACTTGTAGTTACGGCACTTGTCCATGAATAAAGGTAGCTTGCAGAGAGCTACTTCAGTCAAATGGATTATGAGAACAGCAAAAGCAATCACATGCTGTAAAGGTCTGTATTTAGGAGACGGATAAAATGATCCAACCACTGCACAAAGTTTTTAATATTTTTAGGCTGTTTACATTGTCAGCTTCTATTTCAAATAACACTAATTACTATATTTCTCTCTTGATGAAAAAATTTCACCTCATGCATTAGTATGCTCTAGTTCTCTGTAGATAGTTATTTGTTTCACTGGAACTCCTAATTATGCTGCAGAAGTAAATAAGGAGCTGTGGATTTTTTTTTTCCTTCTCATTAGGATTTAATACAGATAGCTATCTTTTACTCCTTTGATGACTTGCAGTGAGTGAGGCAGGCAGCTGTTTCACAGATTGAGTAGGGAAAAAAAAGACACATAGAGCAGCCAAGAAACAAAGCAAGCAATTACCATATGGCTACAAAAGAGTATATATCAGATGGTGAACTGGCTGATTATACCATGGAGAGGAAGTGGATAGATAATTTGAAAGGGATGGAGGTGAAGATGGACAATGTGATGTAAATAGAAGCAAGTGAATAGCAAGAAAGGAGACTAAGATATTAAGGTGAGGTTTTAAGCATCTCCATTGCATGTGTTTGTTAGAGGGAGCTTGGGTTTTGTTATGAGCTGTATATGTGTAACAGGGATCTAGTTGATAAAGAAGAAAATGGAGGGAGCTGCTGCCTTTTAGATGTAATTGATTTGATACAGAGTAGAGGTAATCAGTGGTTTACCATCAAATTTCTGCAGAGCAAGGTAGATTTTAATCACTATTTGGTAAATGATCATGTGAGGATTTTGGGCCAGATTTAAAAAATGTGTTAATTGTGAAGTTTAGTGATCATTTTGCTATTCTATTTTTTTGGGGTTTTTATACAAAGACTGTTGAATGTTTGCCCATCCTGAGTGAAGACCTTAACTGCTAACCGGGTAAATCAGGCTCCCTCTTTCTGCTGACCCCAAGAAACTTACTTTTAGCTAAGCTCCAGCATGAGAGCAAGAGTGCACCCTCATGCGGGGCTATCTAGAGCACCGTGGTTCCAGCACTCTCCTAGAAGGCAGCATTTGTGGATTTGAGCCCCTTAGACTGAGAAACTCCTAGAAACTGTGTCCCCTCCTTTCTGAGAAGGTGCTCTTTGCCACCCTGTGTAGAAGACCGAGATCATGTCTTTCCTCTCCTTTTGAAAGATGGAGCCATGTTCTCTTCTTTATAAGAGCAGTTGTGGGTGCCTGTCTTCTGTAAAAGACTGATCTTCAGATGCTGGCAGATAGCAGAGAAAAGTGCAGTAGCTCACAGGCATCCCTGAGCCTAGCCTTCCCATTGACCAGTTACAGTGTTGGGGCAGGGGGAGGTAGGTTACCCAAGAGCAGCAAGCTGGTGCGTGAACTAGAGACGGTAGGGACAGGATTGACTTTTAGATTCTGCCATGTATGTCATTGGAGCAAATAATTTACAAGAACCTTAGTGATACCTTGGGGATTTTTTGTTTTTTGGTTTGTAATGGGAAAATTATTCTGTTTTCAAATTAAGCTAATGTTGCTAAAAGCAAGAATCAAAAGATGCTTAAAATCCATCGTTATTACAGGAAGCCTGATAAATGACTGGAAAAAATGTGTTAAAAATTTGACAGAAAAATTCCACCTGAGATTTTTTATGATGGATCTACTCTCCCCTTTAAAAGCAAAATTAAATTTATCACAGATGAGAAATCTCTAGCATTCAAGCAGCTTCAACATCCCATTACTTAGCCATGGCAGTAAGTGACTGAAGAGAGGAGTCATCTTAACAGATCCAGCTCATGTCTCACAGATCAGAATCATAGTTTTACAGTAAATCTTGAAAAAGTGTAATTATTCTTAGGCTTTTTAGAGAGGCCTTATAGGCTAGTAAATGGCACCACAGGGGACATGTTAGGTGTTTGGGGTCCTAATTCCTTCTTTGCTTTTCACTTTCTTTGTGGCATAAAGCGGCCTAGCCATCCTCCTCATGAGGATGTCCTGAGGTGCAAATCATTCATAACACTTTGGTACTTCAGAATGCTCAGCTATCTTCAGGACTGGTAAAAATGAGAGTAGCCTTAACTCTTGCATAGGTGAAAACTTGCAGAATATAAGTGTATGTGAAAATAATTTAATTTAAGGCAGAACTATTTGTAACTGACGTGAATTAGCACTTAGGTCTATAAAATACCTTGTACATGTATAAGTTCAAGTATGTGATCCTCAAAACTGTATCAGTGCATTTAGATCCATGCTTGGAGCTGTACCTCTGCATGTGACCAAAATCACCAACATGTCAGTGGATTTGGGCAACATGGGGCCTACTTCATCATTACATCTATTCATGAAACCTCAGAAAAAAATTCCTTTCTGCAAAGTTCCCAGCAATTCTCAATCTGATAAGTGTTCAGACCATGCCCAGCATGTGCTGCTGGGGGAGTTTGCACAATGCTGTGGCTATGACTGATCTTATTCAAGCTTGCAGCATGTGGCACATTTCCCTGTTAATGTGGTAAGTCAGTGATTCAGGAGAGAATGGAGGGATCTCCTGGAGGGAGACCTGGAGGGATCTCCTCTGTCCCAGAAGAGTGCCATAACCCATCAGGCTATGGGCTGAACTGAAATCTTTCTGCCACTCCTGCAGAAGCTGGGCTGTTTGACAAAAACAGAGTTCAAGATTCATTGAAATACCAGAAAAAGACAGAGGGAATATTCTTCCTAAATTCTTTCCTCACTCAAAATAATCTGCTAATTATCAATTCATAGAGTTTTCCTGTAATTTGATAGATGTTTTTGTTTTGCTGTTAAACTTTGTTAAAATTTTTGATAATCCATGGATAGGAAAAAACCAGACTGTTAAGGATGATGTACAGTTTCAGTGGGAGCATTTTGCATTATACTATTATAACAGCACTTATGCCTCTAAACGACGATTGAGATTGCATTGTTTGGATACATAATGAGATCCCGCCTCTGCCACAAGATGCTACAAGCAGTCAAGCTGCACAGAGTTTGCATGGGGAGGATAGGGAGCGTGAAGGAAGGCACAGGGGGAGGGAGGTACTGGCCCCAGGTTATGGATGCTCTGGAAGAGGCAGAAATAGAACAAATTAGATTCCTGAGACCCTGTGATTTTTCAATGTATCTTGAATCACAATCTTTTTTTTACTGTTTTCTTCTTTACAGATGTCCCAATTTAGAAAATAATATCAAAGACCCTTGCCTGTCAGTCTTATTAAATCATAAAGGGGTTTATCATGACCACAAGTGCACGAATTCACCTCACACAAAGCCAGAAAATGTTTGGTTTTTTCATTATTGACTTCATCATAACTCGACGCCTCATAAGCCACAAGAAAAGCTAGCAAGAAAAATATGTTTTACATAAGATGTCTTGATTAATCCTCACTTTCAGAATTATTTTGAAATAAACATACAATAAAGCTTTTAATCAGTACAAGTGTATTTGTCTCTGAAGGGGCTTTTCTAGTATTAACTTTATGCTGAAATCTGTTTCTGACTAATTGTCGGGATGTGCCCAATTGTTGTCCCTGATTTGATGAACTTCTTGGTTTTGCATTGTAAATCTGACCTTCCAACTTCACTTTATTGAATATAGACTGCTTTAACAGCCAGTCAACCATGCCTATTCGTTTAATAGTAATAACAATCTTTATTTTTGAGATCCATGGTCACTGAGTGATCATACCCTCAGTTCTGTTGCTAATGGCAAAAAAAATATAGAAGTATTATCTGATTTGACAAGTACATCTGCCACAAAATCTGGCCAAACATTCTTCCTTCAGGAGCAGTCTTGCTTAATTGGGTAGTCTTTTTTTTTTTCCCTTGCGTTTATATGCATTTTTCTGTTACTAGTGCTACTTGTATTACGTGATGTAATTTTGTTCATCTTTTGAATGTATAGTTTCTGTTGATGTTGAAAGGAATTTGTGTACACAGCTTAATATTTCAGGTGAGCTTGGAAATATGGCAGTCATATGGACCCTACTTCTTAAAATCACTTAGCTTATACTGAAAGCTAAGCATACATTTACATCCTGTATGAATACAAGGAATCGTTAATAGCTGTATCGCTGTGACATGGCAACATATGCCACAACATATCCCGTAACAAAAAATTTGGTTCTCAATTTTGAAAGTATCCAAAGCATTCCCTAAAATTTTTAAAATGAGAAGAAATGGGCAAGTCCAATACGTGTTTTTTACAGTGCTGTCAAAAACCAACAAAGATTCAGTAGTATGTGAAACACCACCTCTGGGCTTGCTCATTATATAAATAATGAATAGCAATAATAACTGTGTCATTTAATTGACACACCGTTAATTTTTGAGTATATGTATCTGCCCTGGAAAATGAAAAGTAGCTGCTTCTTAATTACATACTAGTTACAAGGCTATGACCCATGACTAATATAGAATGTTATCTGGCTGTCAGGAGTATTTTCAAAGAAATGTATTCAGTATGATGTGTGACCTGAGTTCAATCTTACAAACTGAACAGTAAGTGGTTCAGAACCTAGAGCATTTCCTACCAACTGAAAATACTAATTAATTTAGAAAAATCATTCTATCTGTTGATTGATCTCTGCAATAGGGATGGATGTTTTTCAAAAGAAAGATCTTTAAGTAGCATGATGTGATAAAGGATGGTTATTTAGTAATAAAACTCTTTCAGATTTGTCCTGGTTTTGGCTGGGATAGAGTTAATTTTCTTCCTAGTAGCTGGTACAGTGCTGTGTTTCTGGATTTAGTATGAGAATAATGTTGATAACACACGGATGTTTTAGTTGTTGCTAAGTAGTGCTAAGCAAGCAGCTGCGTGGTACTTAGTTGCCAGCTGGGGTTAAACCCCAATAAGATGAACTGCTGTTTGCCCTTCTTTTTAAAATCTATTTCTTTTATATGGTATTTTCTTTACTGAGTTAGCAATTACAATTCTTGAATTTAACTACAAAGGAATCTCTGTTGTCAGTATTAGAATTTGGATCATCAGATCTAGTCTGGCTTCTAAAGGTACTGCAGCTGCTCTTAGGGAGAAATACTGTTTTGCATGGTGCTGTGTCCATAGCTGGAGGGAGAAACTCATGTTTAAGTTGAATTATTTTTTTGTTTGTTTGTTTTGGACAAAGTTTTGCTCCTCGAGTCAAAGCTGTTTCTGTAACACTATAAACATTTTCTCTTTTTATTAAAAGTCACGATTGGTATTCCAAAGGAGACCTGGCTTCCCATAAAAACAAAAGGAGATTAATTAGAGAATTTTTTTTTTTTTTAATTTAGATGACTGTTCACTTAGATCATCCTCATATATCTTTTGTGAGTTCAGATTTTCCTGTTTGTATGACACTGCTTGTTTGTCTGCAGACATCTGATCCTCAAGGATCGTTGAAGGATGGCGCCAAGAGCTCTCTTCAGAAAAGCTTCAGGGTCCTTAATGAAGCCAAGACATTAGAAAATGATGTTAAAGGTAAGTGCAGTATATGGCATTCAGGCTCATTAAATACAAGAGAAACATTGTGAGACTGCTATGCTTCCAGTATGAAGAAGCCATATCAGTAGGAAAAAAGTATAATTCATTATCTGATTTTAAATTGAACAATGTATCAATGAAAAAGATTCTTCTGGTTTGGGTCCAGGCATTATGCAGGGATCCTTGTCCTATTGCCTGTTTCATGGACAGGAAGGCTGAGGAGAATGGGGCCTTGGTCTTCTCTTGCTAACTACAGTAAGGGCAAGAGTAAGTGGGGAGGAGAGGGGGATGGAAATACTGGTTCTGGTTTACTAAACGCTCCAGCAGAAAATTAGTACAAAAACTAGCCCAGCATTAAAATTTTATTTTTGTCAATACAGAAGCAGGGTTTGCAATACCAGTCAGAGATACCACATCTCTTCAGAATGCTTATGGGATTGGGCCAGAAAAGGGAAGCATGAGAAGGTAGAATGAAGATGTTTGCCAAACAGAGAGTAATGGGAGGGAATTGCTAAGAGTTTTCTTTAAAAAATGAAACTAAAACCATGTCTCTAGAGAAAAATCATTATTTTCACACACACACACAATATTTCTTTGTTCCTAAAGCATAAATACACGTCTAAATGCAGCTCAAATCATAGTTTGTAGATTCCAAACCAAATACTTTGGCTTCCCAGTGAAAAATAAAACATCTTTAATTTTTATTCAATATTTTCCACTGGGGGAAAAAAAAAAGGTTTTGAATTATGCTGTTTGGTGAGATGTGAAAGCTGGTAATTCAGGTCAGACTGCGCTTATAATGTCCTTAATATTTTCTCATCAACAAATGAGAGTATTATTGGTGAATGCCATAGTGTGAGAAGGTAGGACATTAGCCAGTATGGACACATATGAGGTGTTTCATGCATATGTGAATAATCAGTTGCAGAAATGCAGGATGAGGAGCAATTGTCTGGGTAGCACTTTCCTAGAACGAGACTAAAGAGAAGCATGGATCATGTGCTGGGTAGAAGTAGAAAAGGCAGATATCACAGAGGAATTCATGAATAGGAGCATGGCTTTCCAAAACACGTGAAACAATCCTTTCACTCTGTTCAGGGTTCCTAGTGCTTTAGCAAAGTTACTGGCTACAGTGCTGGGCACTGAACTCCATGAGGGCTGAGCTGGTTTGCAGAGAGTCCTGAAGACATCACAGAGACTAACTGGAGATCTAGCAGAGGAGAGATAAGGAGAAAGATTGAAATAATTTAAATTTTTAGACTGCAAAAGAGGCAATTGAGTAGAAGCTTAATATTGTTCAGTTGTGTCAAGATTTCTCCAAAGAAGATGGGACTAACATACCACAAATGCACTGATACAGATCACATATTAGGAAAATCTTCGTTTTAATTAAAATACAGAAGTAATGGAATTGATTACTGAGGAGATTAGGGAGATTTGACCTTTGCAAATCTTTGAAAACAACTTAGACAAACATCAATGAGGAATGGCTGTTGATCAGAAGGAGAAAAATGATCTTTGGACAACATCTGTTCTGAGCCTATGATTCAATGATCTTCTGATCATTGCAACCAAAAGCAGTTTATTTCTTGTGTCTTTATCCAGACAGATTGTTTTATAGGTCCTCTAAGAAAATACTTATTGCAGCGCTAATGAAGCATCTGTTTAACAGTACTCAACACTTCTTTCTCCACAACAGTCTTAGAAAAGGATTGAAAAAATAGTTCATTTCAACTAAACCTGAGGGGAAATAAGCATGATACAATTATCCATTTTCAAGTAGGCCAACACTGAATTTCACCCATCTGCCTTTGTGAAAAATGTTAAACGTTACTGCTTTAATTGCTTTGGTTTTGCATATAACAAAGAAAACAACTTAGGAGCAAACAGAGTTTGTGCCACTGGTATAGTACAGTCTAAGAGGAGAATCAGTTAACTGAGTCCTCCATACAACTATTTTGAAAGTCTTTCATCCAGATACTGACCAATATTTTGATTAGTGTGGACAGAATAAGTTCAAGTTGATAACTTCTTATTTCATTTAGTTTATTTCAAATTAGTGCACTGTAATCCCCTCCCTTCTGTAATTTGAAATTTTGTTATGTACATTTTGAGAAGCTTGTGTCCAGTCACTTGTGTCTAATCACTGTTTTTGAAAAAATTCTTTCATACTAGATACATTATAGTTTAATCTGATTCAATTGGCTGAAGCTATAATAAGGTTAACCTGGAATTAACCACAAGGATGGGAAAAGCATAGCACTTGTAAAATATATGTGAGAAAACAGATTTAGGACTTGGAAGAAATAAAGACAAGGAGAGGAAAACAGCTATGATACGATATTTTTTTTCTCATCATAGGATCTGAAAATCAAACTGGGTTGGGTTTTTTTTGTTTCATGCATCAGAACTAGAAAAATCACACATAGTAAATATTCAAGGTTGACATTTAAACTGCTTGTCACAGAGATGATGCCTGAAGCTTCTCCATCATGCTAAAGTAGTTAAAATACATTTTATTAGAAACAAGACAGATTTTTGTAGTAGAGCCCAGTCTTTCAGGTTTTAACATACAGAATTTTCATTGGCCTCCTGGGAGATGCATTATGAAAAACATACAGCATGAAGGGTGAGATCCATACAACTTAGAGTAATCTTTTGGCTGTTACTACACTTCCATTTAGTTTTGGCAGCTCTAGGATTTCCTACTGCAGAACCAGTTAACAAGTAAGCATAATGTTTAATAAGGTCATAAAGTATAATGTTTCATAAGGTCATTAATTACATTTCACTGTCATACACTGTTTGAAAATTAAAACCATTATTATTTTCTTGTAGCAACTCTGAGAAAAAATGTGTCTGCAGTTACTAGTAAACCTTGGATATATATTTAGGGTGTTCTTTATTGCTACTCTTTACTGCCAGATTCAGTACAGATTTAGGGCTGGAGGGCTATGTTTCAGTAAATACGTTACAGAAGATCACAAAACTACGAGGGGAGGCCAATGTGCAATTTAAGAAGCATGGCTGAAGTAGAACGAATAGAGATGCTGTTAGTGCCCCTTTCTGGAATGCAAACTGCTGCAGTTTGCCATGACTACTGTGTAGGAAACACTAAAATGCCAGCACTGCCTCTTCCCTGCCACAGTGTTCCTCTGAGCAGACTGGATGCCACAGAGTGGAGTCCGTAGCTTTGTGTGCTCCCCAGGCAATTGTAGTGGAGTACTCGTGTTCCATGTAGCACAGTGCCTTATTTTCAAGGACAAGATAAAATCGTGACTGCACTTGGATATATGTGAATTCCATGTGCCCAATTTAACCCTGAGAAAAGATGTTTTACAACCTCAATAAGACATTGCTTCAGAGATTTTTGAAAAGAAGTATGTTATTCTCCCATTTTGTGCCAGTGAGAATTTAAGTTGGTAACAGTTTCATATTTCATAAGCAAAGATCTAAACAGTCTAAAGATTCATAAAGCAGTCCAAATGCAAGCAGGGAGCAGTGCTTAAAATGCATGTATTAGATCTTTGTCTGTGTTCTTGCCCCATACTGAAGGATAATGAGATGGAGGACATGGAGCTTTCTTAATGCTCTCTAATACGTCTAAGACTTAAAGTGCTTCATATGGACAAACATTCTGAACTTTTCACCGTGTGCCTTTTTGCATCTAATAAAGCATGGCCATGCTCCACAACTTGACTCGCAGAGATCAGTTAACGTTGTGCCCAGAATGCAGATGCAGAAGAATAAAATGCAATGACAGAATTTCTTAGATTTCTTTTTTTTCCCCCATCCTGCTTTTGCTCCAAAGTTGTGATGTTATCAGTATTATGAATATAATCCCTTCTGGATGGCTTGATGTTTCCACAATAGAAAGTGAGAGCTGAGCGTAAAACTAATAGAAAGATATTTTTCTTACAATTCTTATAAAGCCACCCTGTTCAGAGTTTCAACTGGAAGTGCAGGATGGATGATGGGCACTCTATAAAGATCTGCTAGACAGAAGTAATTATTAGTTTAAAATTTCTCTGTCTGCACTACATGTAGTACATTAGTTAAAGTAATGAAGATCCGTAAGCCACTCAACTAATATACACTCCAAAAATCCAGGCTGGGCTGTGATGGAGGTGGGAGTGTTTTCTTGCTACATTATGACATTCCCCTGATTTGTGGCCAATTACCCAAGTTATAAAATGGTTGTTAATCATGGAAATGTTTTATATTACCACCAAAAACTGCTGAAACAGTCCTTACAAAGCAAAGCTTCTGACAGAAGCTATTAAAATGGAGATTTAGTCATTTCTTTCTCTGTGGGGCTAGGAGTTAGAAGGAATAACCCTGGTTGGAGAAGCAAAATCTGTATGTAGTGCTCTGGCTAAGAAGGAGTTTTGAAATTTTGGCTATAAATGAATGAATGCTGCTGCCTGCCAGCTTCATTCTCTGTGTGCCTTGAGGGATTTTCAGTTTGCCAGGAGCAATTTTTCTTCCTTATAATTTTGATTTACTGTTTTAAAAATATACTTGCACCAGTGCAGATTTGAGACTATATACAGACTTTGTCAAAACTGATCAATGAAAAGTGAAAATAAGATGTATAAACTCCTCTTTGGCTGGAGACTGCTGTCAGGTGGCTACTGAAATTCAGCTCATGTCATTTCTTTTGCTTAAGAGTTGACAACTTGAGGAGGACTTGTCTTGTCTGACAACACGTGAATATTTTTAGCTAAAACATTTTCCAGCTGATAGGCACAGCTAAATCCCTTGTTTGTGTATTCTCCTCTGCTTCATATTTTTGCTGACCTGGCATATTGCATTCACCAGATTATTGCAGTCAGTGCTGAAAGTAGTCTTTTAAAAAAGTTAACTATCATTAGCTGCTTTTCTCTAGTAACATCTCTT
>NW_009623193.1:50642-72095 GCF_000690535.1 Cariama cristata
TTTGGGCCTAATGCCAGTTTCTAAGTCTTGCTTGTTTTAGGGGAATAAAATTTAGCTTATGACCCGTCTTCCTCTTCATAGGATGAGACTGTGAGGAGCAAGAATGCTATTTGAAAGACGTGAAACAAAGGTAACAGAAAGGGATGTGTGCAACTGCCAGTTCATTTGTGCAGTATCCAATCAATAAAAACAGCTGCATAAGTTGCTCCTTGATAGATTGCCACCTTTATTCTGATTTTGAGATATACACATTGGTTAGCGTAGCCTTATGATATCTTCTTGGGAAATTTCACATGGAAAACTGCATTTGGTCATACTATCAGAAGACATCTGTTTCCACTAGCATTGCAGTGGTGGCACATCATCAGTAATTAACTGATACCACCTATGTATGTGATCTGCAGAGACTTGTAAAAACTTGTCTCTTGTAAAAATAGATCGCTGTTTATAAACGGTAAGTAACTAAGTTCTTAAGTTCATCTTAAGTTGAAATAATACATGAGTGCAGGGATATTTTTTTTTATTATTTGACTCACTTCAGTTTAGTCACTCAGAGGAAAAAGGGATGATGCTTTATTCTATAATGCTATAATGTTTAACTATGGAAATATAAACAGAAATTGAAAATCTTTGTTCATGTTAACCAAGCCAGAAAACCTAAAGGCTCGTACCTGCAAAGTCCTTCAGGATCCTACCTACTCTTTAGGGTTTAGTTTCAGTGATGTGTGGGTAGTTTTGTTGATTTGAACAATAAACTGTGCATTGATTGGCATCCTGTGCCATCTCCGTGCAGAGCTAATCAAGTGGAAATAGGATTGAGATAAATTTCTCAGGATACTCCTCAACCTACACTTTAATGTGAATTGACAGTGCCTGGCGTCTTTCAGTGCAGATCCACTAACCTCTTCCAAGTTAGATAAGCTACGTAGTTTGGAAGAACTTAAAGATTGTAGCTGTCTATATGTTGTCTAACTTCTCTGATTAACTGGAGGATCTCAGGCCTTCAAGTCATAGCTCCAACATTTTTCATAAATGCTAATAATTAAAGGATGGGGAAGAGCTGATGTGAAGTCAGTTCAGTTCATGATTCATACACAAAATTAGCTCAGTGCTTAGTGAAGAGGCCATCTGGATTACAGTATGGGAAGTTACTTCAAAATATAACTTCGTGTTAATATTGCTGTGCAAAATGAATAATTTCCTTGAAATTCTGACATGGGCCTTAGTATCTCCTCACATCTGTTCCTATAACAGCCTCCCTCAGGGCACTTATTTACGGCTTTATTATTGTAATTTTTTAAAAAACACAGTTAAAATATATTTGAGGAATTAAAAGAAAAAATATTGAACAGGTGGAGTCTCAGTATTCAATTTCAGGAGTTCTAGGGCAACTTTTCTTATTAAAATCCATAAAAATCGTTTGCTGCTATGGTTACAAAGCTGAAAACAGAAGTCTGGAAACATGATTCTTCAGAAATATAAGCAGGGGATAATTAGCATAATGTTGGATCTGGCAGAGTAAAGAGGAGAAAACGAGATAATTTAAAAGCATGCAACAAAGTTAGTACACCACCACCGGAAATGAATCAAATATCTCAGACATATTAACACACTTTATAAACACTAACATCCTAAATGGCACCAGAGACACCAAGGAAATATCAGGCAGACTGTAATTTCAGAATTAAATGGGGGAAATTAAAACGTTTCTGTCGGTATTATTACTTAACAAGAAATGAACTGAGATAAAGTCTTAAAGCATTTAAGACCAGAATCCTATGAGTTCATCCTGGTTTAACAACATCACATTACCAGTAGCCTCATTCATCAGTGGAGACAAAACTGTCATTTAAAAATAAAAGGTGATTTTGAGGAGAAGAGTGATCTTATAATTTATATGATTATTCCCAACTTGTAGTGTAACTGTGCCTTTTGCAGTTCACACAAATGCCCTGTTCCTCCGCAGGACATTTTGCAGGAATGAAGGCTTACCTCCAGGCAATCCTGCAGTCCTGTGTGTTGCTCTCATTTAAATAAAGCAAACAGTTTTCCTCCTGAATGACATTTCAAAGAGTCTAACAACAAAAGTATGGTTCTCATTTAAATTCCATCCACAATTTCAGCCTTGCTATAGTCTTGGAAAAATTAGTTAATGATTTCTTGTAGGTAATATACGTTTTGTCTGATTTTTCTCTTTACAAATTGCTTCTTGCACATCTAGTTTTAAGAAACCTTACTTTTTTAGAATTTGTGGAATGTGAACCATAATCCCTCATTTTAATCTACTATTCTGTTTAATCTCTCACAAAAGGGGTACAGCCCTGATCCTGCTGGAGATGTTGGAGTACCAATGATACATCTAATTATTATCCCTTAATAAAAAGAGATGTTTTTTGGTTTTGACAAGTATGTGACTATAATTCACCAAGAAACCTCATCTCCAGTATGTTTTCCTATCCTGGTATCTACTTGGTTAAGTATCCAAAAATTAAGTATTTATTTTCAACAACCTGTCATGTATCTGAAGGTCACAGTCATACTTTGTACATTGAACTCCTTTTCTACAAATTATTCTCCTCTTCCTGCTATCAAGCAGTTTCCCAGTAGGGCATACCTTTAAGGTACGAAATTACCAGCTGTATGTTCCAAAGAGTTCCATACTGATAGGAAGAAATGATGAAAAATGCTCCCTAAGACAGTAGTTTAAGCATTAACTACCATTTACTGCGTCAAACTTTACTTCTAAATTTTGAAGTAACGTCTGTTTAAATAGCCATAAAGCTTAGCTGGAATCTCACTTTGAAAGAGATTTTGAAAGCGAGTTTGAAAAATTATTGCTATGCTGGATACTGTTCAAAAAAAATCCATAATTTTATTCAAAGCAACTGCTGAAGAATAGGAACTTACCTGCAAAGGATAACATCAGTTTCATCTGTAATGTACCGAATATGACACACCTGTGCCTTTGATTTGTACTGATTCTTCAATTTGAACAAATACTTAACTTTGAGTTTTATTTACTAGGTGGGCTTTTTCCCCATTAATTTAGTGTATTTATTTCATAATAACCTGTTGTTACTGTATTCTCCTCATATTGATGATCTGTGCTAGGGTGATCTCATGTGTTTTCCTCAGATGTTATGTCAACATTGGTTATCTTTGAGAAAATCCAAGAGAACTGGCCAGTCTAATTGCAGCAGTAAGCTGACCTAACCGATCTTACCTCTTTCACACTATGTTCAGCTCATTCAACCCAGACAACCACGTTAAGAAGAAAATTTCAGTAGTAGTTTAATCTAGGAATCACAGTTATGACTACACATCACACTTGTTGAATCTATCAGTGGGTCATTGTGAGTTTGCATAAATCACACTATCTGTGATTGTCATTTTTTTCTTTCCTTAGTACACCTTAGGAAAACCCTTGGTAAATATACAACAGTACAAGGAACTCAAGTGTTTAGATACCGTGGAAGTAGGGAATTTAAAGAAACAGAAGATGATTATCAGTGAACCCTACAAACAATTTTACTGGATCTTCCTTATTTACACAATATAATATCTTAATGATAAATGGCTTGCTCATTAGGCATTTTAAATTATGTGCAAAGAAAGGATAGTGGAAACAAAGAGTTAAAGCTTCTGTACTATGTGCACTTTTTATAGAAAAGAGGGATAATCTGGACAGCATGCAGAACAGACTGAAAGATGCTGATGAGAAGAATTCCGTTCTCCTGAGAACTTTGAACGAAACCTTAGGAAAGCTGTCAGCCATTCCTAACGGTAAGCTGGAAAAGTGCTGCAACACTTGACTCATCCCTGCTCTTTTGTTTCGTTTTCCATCACTAACATCTGTCTGATTGATCTTTGTCTGTGTCCATGCTCTGTCCACTTTGACCATTGATCACTGTAATAAGACGAAGATGAACAATGTGAGAGAGAGAACTGAACTGAAGACACTTACATGGTATTAGTTTGTACTTTGGCACAGGAGAAGGTACCATGCTTCTGCAGTTTGCAAAAGGTTTCAGAAAGAAAAGAATTATGATATCAGGAATTATGACACACTGAGACAAAGAGTCTTTTCTTTAAACATGAAAAGTCGTTTTATGAAACTACTGTTTAATGAACCATTATAACTTAACCAATATAATTTAACCCAAGAAGAATAAAGACTTACTGACTTTACAGAAAAAGCATGATGAAATTTGCTGGGTTTCCTCTTACCTTTTTACCACGCTGTCATTGATTTATGCTGCAGCATTGTTTCCAGTCACTATTTGGTGTTGTATATCTTTTTTAGACTGTAAATTGCTTAGAACTGAAACAGACTTTCCTCAGTGAACTCTGAAGTGCTATGCACCTTGATAATTCTATATAATGAAAAAAAATTTAAAAAAAAAATCTGTAATCCTCATTAAAATCCTGACATCCTGGGATGTTGGCTATTTTGTGATAGCGAGAGACAGGGAGCTACAATGTAGTTTCATTATAATGGACAGTGATAAACTGAATGTTTGTTTTAGAAAATAAAAAGGTTTTTATCAATGTAATCTGCTACAACTTTCCTCTCCAAGGAGCACTTTATAAACTGAAGATATGCCTTAAGAAAAGTCTCTAAAGAAAATCTATATTCTGTCTGATTTGTGATGGTCTGGAAGGTTCAGACCGCAAGTGAAAACTTGGCGTGAAAAACAATTTACTATTCATCTTGCACATTTTAGTGGCTTTAAGATTCCACATAACTGAAAAGTTTTGTTTTACATTTAGGAATCCTTGAAATCAGATATTCACAAAAATTTGTTTTAATATGTCATACTCATCTTATGCCACTTCCTGGGTTTTGGCCACAGGTATTGACATGACGGCTTCTCTTCCTGTGCACAGATAGATGTCTCAGTCAAACAAAATGGACCTCTAAGGCCAGTTGACCTTAGGGCACAGAATACCAAATATGAAAAAGTAAAGAAATATGAAATATGCAACCATTAGTAATGTAATAAACTCTTGTCATATTAGAGTTACAGGGTGCTTGCTCCTGGGACAAGGACACTCGTAAAAACAAGCGGATGTGTATTAAGAACGAAATTCAGAGCAAATAAATGGCATGGATAAGAAAATGCAGTAAATTAGTTGTCCAACAGGGAAATAACCAATGAGGATGGGAGAGGAAATAACCCTGTCATATATCTTGTTCTTCAAGGATTCAAGAAAGCAGAGAGCAGCTTAAACTAATAATTCTTGTGTCCATGCTATACTAATAGCCAAATTAAAGCAGAAAGTTTCAAAATGGGATAGATGGGTAGATCACCTTAGGACAAGGACCCACATACGCAGGGATGGCATAATTTAAAGTGTGGCTGTAAATAAATATAATTTGTGTGACCAATAGAGGGAAGTAACACAGTAACTCCAACTTTCACTCTGCCAGAAAAGTGCATGACCTCTAATAATGGCCTCAAAAAGGGATACTTAGATATGATGAAAAAAGGAGGTGAAAAAAGGCAGTCAGAACTCTCTGTTCTTTCACTTGTCAGTACTGATGATGATAATGGTTTATTAAAGGTTCAGTTATATTTTCAAGGTGCTATTGTATTTTCGGGGCTTTTCAGAGCCAAAACTTCAGAAATAAAGGTGGAGTTGTTTGGAGCACAGGTATACTATAACTTTACTCAAGAAAGTAACAAGGGTCATGTAACTCTCCAGTGTGCAGGACAAACCCATCAATTCTCTATGGCCTTTGGAAGCATCCCATGCTTCCCAGGCCACAGGCTTGATGACATCAGATGTTCCACAGAAGGAGAAGGACCTGCCTAGGAGACCATTTGGAAACCTATGCTGTTGATCCCTTGAAATGGAGAAAATGTTTCCCATGTCTTCATACAGTCGTGGAATTGCGAATGTGCAATCTGCTCCACCAAATGTTGGGATAAACTGACTCTTATCAACTACCTCTTAAATCAGAAATTGAAAGAAATCACAACCTCCTGTGCCTTACCCACTACTGGAATGCAGTCTGTTAACTTCACGGACTACCACAGGAAGCCCCAGTCAGTATGGCAAGTGGCACTGTCTCTACATGGTTGTTTCAGAGATGTCCAAACTTCTGAGTTGCACTCCAAAATTCTCATATGAGTGAGAGACACGAGGATACCTTGGAGAACAGAAAGGGAAAGCAACTCCAAGAAGAGTTTCACAGGAAGCAGGTGTCAAACCAGGCTCCTGCTAGTCTCACGACTCCCCTGTGGTGTGGTGGTAGAGTGGGAGTTCACATAGGTTCCCTTGCAAGCTGGAGTGTCCACCACAACATTTTCTGCTTGCTCACTTCCTCCCATCTGTGGGACTTCAGAAAATTTGGCACCTCCCTAGCCCAGCACAGCCTGTGCTGCTGGCTCATCACGTGATGTAATCTCGGTGTGGCAACAGCTCCTGAGCTGCATGATAAGTTTTAAAGCAATCCAATTTACTAATACAGGATTTGGATAAATACCTACTTGAATACCTAACTGTCTGATTTATCATTTATGAACAGCAGAATCAAAAACATTCCAGACTTGAATGTTTTCACCCCAGAGATAGAACATTCATTTCAGTTTTGCAGGCAGAGAGGTGGGGCAGCTCAAGGTCACCGAGGATGTCTATGGATGCATGTGATTAACTCAGTCAATGGACTCTTGGTGTCCTGATTCACAAGATTATTTGTCACAATTTCAGCTGAAACATATGGATTCAGATTTCTGTACTCTGTACATCAGAACATTGAAAATTCTATTTCTATTATAAGTATCAAATATTCTATCTGACACTTGGTCAGAGATTAACTAGTGAGTCAACAGCAACAACAATGCACAAAAATTTACCTAATGAAAATGATTTGTCCTTTATATACAAATGGGACTGAAGCATTTTCTCTTCTTCAGGTGCATTTGATGTCTAAAAAAAGACGTAAAGGGCCAGATTCTGGAATCCACATTTGTAATAGTAATGTCTTACTATGTGTGCGATATGAACTCTCAAGGAACTACACAACACAATTTAAGATGGTAGAATTTTGACCTAACTTTATTCTTAAGATGTGTGAAGGAAACTTCTGTACACTAGGCAATCATTTCATTATCCTTTTCTACCTACAGATACAGCTATAAAGGTACAGGCAGCCAAAGACAAAGCAAGACAAGCCAATGATACTGCAAATGACGTCCTGGCCCAGATTAAAGACCTCAACCAGAATCTCCTGGGCTTGAGAAACAACTACAGTAAGCTTGCAGACGACGTGGCAAAAACAAATGCTGTTGTAAAGGATCCTATCGAGAACAGTAAGATATTTTTGGGTTGTTTGGTGGTGTTTTTTCCAGTTTGTGGTTTTCATTTCATATCTCAAAATGAGACAGAGATACTCCAGAATTTCACTCACATAGTGTAACTGCAGTATGCTAGGATAAAAGGAATCTCTATCACTTCTATTTTCTGGACTTTATATATAAAAAGAATTTTAAATCTTAAGGACTGCTGCTAGTAGTTGGGGAAAAAGCTAATGTCAGCAGGATGAACATGTAGTGGATAGATTTGTTCCACAGACTACTTTTTAAAGTATTTAGGAGGTGAATAATCAAAGATTCTGACTGGCAATTCACCCTTTGATTCAAGCAAAATTCCATGCACTAACCCTGTCTTCTTCAGTCAGTAAGATAATCAGTTCTGGGAGAAATTCATGACTTCTTTCATACATGTTACTAATTTTGGTAGAACACTGAAGACACTCAAGAAGAAAGAGAAAAAGATGATTCTGGGAATGGTTTTTATTATGCTGCCTTTTTTTTTTTTTTTGACAGTGAATTCTCTTATCAAATGTGACAATTGCTTTAGCATTTTCACTTTGGTTATGATAGATAAAGTTGAATTCTAAATTACCACACATTTTATGGTAGATTACTAGAAGATATCATATAGGACTATACAGCCAGGGCTGACCACAAAACCAGAGTGTCTTTAGAAAATTACTGAAGGACTAATTTCTCAGCTAACCTGGGCTCCCCACATTGTTGTCAGGTTGATGAAGCTGGGGACCTAAACACATCCAATTTAGGAGGTTGTCATTTTCATTCTATGAACAAATACCTTCTCCAAATTGTAGCTGTACCAGTGAAAGAGGTTAATCCCAATGGCTGTTTGTCACTGCCTGCCTACTGCGAGTTCCTGATCCCTCATCAACTGAGATATATGTGTGAGCCCCAGGTATAACCCCCATCAGGCAGACTGATCCGTACTAGTTTAGACAATATGAAAAGTAATTATTGATTGAAATAGTGTGGTTAGATTGTGGTGGGTTATGGAACAAGCAGATCTATGAGGTAATGACCTCTGGCAAGGTAGTGAAAAACAACTGAGAAGTGGCCTAAAAGGAGTGATTTCTTGGTACTGATGGATCTAGACTAGGCCATCTGTCCTAACCCAAGTATTCTAAGACTGTGTGTACATTAATGTTAAGATAAATGTTAAGATCAATGTGAATGAAATAATGGTGACTGGGGACAATCAAGAGATTTAGTTGAGACTAGGAGCAATAATTTAGAAGTGAATCTCTTGATTGTCCCCAGTCACCATTATTTCATTCACATTGATCTTAACATTTGCAAACTCTTTCATGTCGGGTAAAGCTTAACTGGAAGATGTTCTCCAGAAGTACGCTTTTACCACTCTCCAACTGCTAATGGATACTCAGATTACAGAATGAGATTAAAGTAAACGCAGAGTAAAGCACTCCAAATGTATATCATGAGTATGTTGGCATTCATGACTACATGCTAAAGTAGACATAGCCTCTCTTGTATGTCAAAATTCAGGCCATGAAGTCTCATTATGTAAATGTGCAATATATAAAAGGTAATAAGGTTTTTCTAGATTAATCTTGTCCCTTAATTTACTTTATATTTCTGTTTAGATATTCAAAACATTTTCTTATGTTATCTTCTGTTTTTTCTCTTTCCTTTGTCTCCTTATCTTGCCTACAGAAATCAGTACGTACGTTTTCTTTCTTGATGCTTTTATTGTACCTTTTCCAGTAAATGATGATTCACTGCTTACCACCAAAGCTTCTGCATGGTGCTCTACATTTCACATTCATTGAGATAATTAAATAGTTGCTTTTTGAAGGCTCTGAGATAAAATGACTTGGTAACTAGTTTCACTTACGTGAAACCTTAAGAAGCGTTTGAAGGTTTGGTATCAGAGTTTCGGTGACTATTCAAAAAGTAGATATGCAGACTTTAGTGCTTTATCTAAGCATTATTATTATTATTATTATCATTATTCAATATACATTGTTCTAGTAAATATAGGTTTGTCCCTTTCAGAGTCATCTGCACTAACCCGTACCCTTATGCCAACCAAGTGTTGCAGTCCTTAGATCTGCTGATGAATTGCCAGAGGGCATTGTTCACTGGTTGTATGTTGAGAGGCAAAATAGTCATTTGAAGCTCAAAGAAAAAGAGAGAAAAAAATATCCTTGTGAAGTGCTTCATTTCAAAAAGAAAATATTTGCAGTTTACCGCCACTGTTCTTTAATCTGCTTTCAGTACACATGCAGAATTTTAAATTTGTGACCAGAATAAACCTTTTTTCTAGTTATGGCCATTAGAGTTAATTCAAGAATTAACTTCAAGATAATTTTAACCCTATTTCAGAAATTACTAATGGAAACTAACCAGTTTTCATTAATCTAGCCTTTTTCTTCAAAATTGGAGTTTAAAAAATAGAAAGTAAACATTTCATTCATAAGTGTATTTTACTACAGGAAATATTTTCCATTAATGCCGTTCTGACCTGAAGCATAGTTATTTGCTTCAAAAATCCTGCTTTAGCACCTTAATTTGCTACTATTGCTACTTTAACTTGATTCTAAACATCCTTAAATTATCTTATTCCGTTCAAGTGGCTTCTCGGCCTGTGTGTACCTCATAGTAGCATATAGAATCACCTGAGTATTGTGTATGAAGAATTTTCTTGGATTTTATTATTGCCGTGTGTGATTACTCTCTGACACTATTCTCTAAAACTCTGCTTTGTTCTTTGTTATGAAGTTGCTGATGCAGATTCCAGTATTAAAACCCTAGAAAAGGAAGCAGATCGCCTGCTAGATAAAATCAAACCAATCAAAGAACTTCAGGATAACTTAGGGAAAAACATTTCTCAGATAAAAGAGCTGATAAACCAAGCTCGGAAGCAAGCCAATTCGGTAAGCCCTTTTTCTCAGGAAGATGACCTTTTGCATGTTGATGGGATTTTATTTTCTACTTTTCTATTTCTTTTCCACAGTGTGAATCCTTTCTAATTCTAAACATGTGTAAAGAGAGCAAGTAACGGAGTATAATTTCTCAGATAAAAAGAGAATATTCTGATGATTTTCACTCTGTGTCTTGTTTCTTCATTTAAAACATGCCCTTGTTAAATGGATAACATCTGTAGAAATGTATCTGGAAAGGTTATTATTTAAGAACTATTGTGGATAATAGTACAGCAGAAGAGCCACAACATCATTGATTTTCTGGGAAAATGAAAACGTATTTTTTTTTGCCTCAGCACTGATATTAAGCCCCTGATTTCATTTCATAGAACTTGTATTACCTGAGACTGACACCATTTCAAATGCACTGAAATTGCTGAGTGTACTTGCTTTTCCCATTTTCTTAACTTTCTTTATCCAGTAGCAGCTCTGAGGACTTGAACTTAAGTTAAGAATATATTTCTAGTCCATTTAATGAGTTTGGAGTCCGCCTCCCTGACACAGTAATGCTCTAATCTTGAGGCTCAGCTGGTTAGTACTAAGGTGATTCAGCTTGTGACCTAATACAGCAAAGGAAAAAAAATTCTTGAAGAGAAAGAAAATTTCCTGAAAAATGGTTGGAAAAAAAAATCTACAGAATAATAGGATCCTGGGAAAGTGTATTCCATATACTCAATGAAATTTGCACGTGATAGAAAGACAAGCTACAGTGATGGTATGGTTTTGTTACATTCATCTTCTGTCTGAAGGCTTTGAAGTACTTAACTGCTCAGCATTTCTGAGATAGGGAAATTGTGAGTTTGGTCGTATAAGGGATCTCCTTTTTGACAAAGTTTGCCCTAAGCATAAGGTGATACGATTATTGTACATCTACTCTAATACATAAACATGTCTAGCTGGAATTGAACTCCCATTGTACTGTCATCGTGTCTATCCTGGCATTATGAAAGCAAACAGTATACTGTTTTTATCCGTGCTTAGAGCCTGAGGAAATTAGCACACATATCCCAATGCATGTGTCACTCGGCTGTGAAAATGAAACTTAGTTATGAATACCAACTCCATTAGGGGCTACGTAAAAACAGTGATAGACACAACTGTTAGTTTAAAAATAATTGTTAAGAGATGTCTTAAATTGGCATTATCAAATATATTACAAGGAAAAAATAGATCATTCTCTCTACCTGATAGCAATGTGCTGTGATCCCTTCAGGAGTGCTGCTTATTTTCCTGGCTGTGCACTCTACTTAGAGACTATCCCTACTGCTTGCGTTACATCGGTATATCTTCTAGCTGTTTTTAATCCATGCGGTTTGTCCTTTCAAATCTGAATGCCAGAAAGAGCCTTTATGTCCTTTTAATAAACAATCCCAGAAAGAAAATTCCATTTCTACCTCTTGTGCATATCGAAGCAATTCCCTGGTACACGTAACACAGAAATAGGAAGGAAGAAAAAAAGAAGTATAATATTGTTACAATTATTTGGAAGCATCTAAAGTTATTTCTGGAATAATAAACAGTAAACTGAATTCTTTCTGCTATGCTTTTTTTGAAGATTAAAGTGTCTGTGTCCTCTGGAGGCAATTGTATTCGCACATACAGACCAGAAATAAAGAAGGGAACATACAACACCGTTATTGTCAATGTGAAGACTGTGGTTGCTGACAATCTGCTTTTTTACCTTGGAAGTGCCAAGTTTGTAAGTCTGTCTCCTGCTTTTCATGTCAGGGTTGCTCGATCAAATCAGACTACTGACAAATACAGAAATACAGAATATGAGAAAGGCTTTTTTTTTCCTCCTAGAGGCTTCAAAGCAGTAGTAGAGAGCCTAAGATAATCTAGACATTTACTGTCTTTGGTATTAATATAGGGACTTCTAAAACATGACCAGCAAATGTAGATATGAAATACAGATATGAAATGGGAGACTTGTACATGGACTACATGAGAGCTTTAAAATTCACAGTGCAACCAGGGTAGTTTTTTGGTTGGATGTGGGTTTTCCCTTGGGAATTAAGTAGCTACTCAACTTGCATCTGTCAAAGCTCCTATTTATTTTAAGTTTAAGTCAAGACTACAATTCCAAGCATAATAATGATGAATGATTCAGTTTCCATAAACCCTATAGCAGATAGAATTCTAGAATAATCAATAAAAATTCAGTAAACGAGAAAAGTATTCCATTTGTAACATTTCAAACTATTTATTTTGTTTACCTAATACAAAATGAAGAGGCTAGGTGGCATCATGTATTAGCCTAGAATCCTGACATCTTTCTGCCATCCAATGGATATTTTACCAACAATATTACTCTGACTTAAATCCTTCTCTTAATCATCTTGAAGATCTACAATACTAACATTTCTGTAATCTAGCAGTCATTTAGTGCTTATCTCTGACAGAAGTCATTTGCCATCTTTGGCTTAAGATTCCTTGTCTGAACCAATGAAAGCAGGAAAAAGAGAATCTTATTTTAGATCACTGTAAGAATGAATGTTCATACTTTACTGTCTGTATATGGGTTTCTGATGCCCCGTTAGACCCCCTGAAATGTGAAGAGTTCCGGAAAACTTCCCTTCATTAAAGTAAGAGATTACTCTTCTGTTTTCATATTTTAAATGTAGACTGACTTCTTGGCCATAGAGATGCGCAAAGGCAAGGTGAGCTTCCTGTGGGATGTAGGATCTGGTGTTGGACGGGTAGAGTATCCAGATCTGACCATTGATGATGGGTTTTGGTACCGGATTGAAGCCTCTAGGCAAGTATATACTTTACTTCCAAGATTTGGTTCCTAAAGAAAAAAATGGCTAAATTTAACAAGTTCTGCTTCTAATCCACTGCCCTCAAGTTGGCATACCTCAGCTTTACATGGAAATGCTTGCTATGTTTGAAACACTGACTTTTTTAAAAAAAGATGATGACATAAATATGATAAACTCTAATCTAGTTTAATGAAAGCTTTTGAACCTACATCCAATAGTACCAAAAATATATACCCTACAATTACTGTTGAAATTTGAATTGTTCTGTGTCAAGAATGTATTTTCATCATATTTGTCCTCTAGTATCAACAATCTATGACTGCTTATATTCCTTTCTGTTTACTTATCACTCTATCGATTCTCTTCTTCAACTAGCTGCCTTTTAAAATTGGTTACAGGTTTTGGCACTCAAACAGATAACTACTATTATTTTCTCCTTGAATTTCAAAGAGGAGCAGCTTTTCTGAATTTCTGATCTTGATACAGTACTGCAAATGAATGGTCTGTCATACACCAGTATCTTGATTCTTACTCAAACCACCATTTCCATAGGCAGAATGTCTCTTCAAATTGGAGATATTTAAAAATACACAGTTTATGAAAACTCAAGGATTAAATATTCTGGAAAGTTAAACTATACTTTGTAATTTGAGATCAACTGTTGAATGCTTTTGAACTTTAGAAATATACATAACTTAATATTCAAATTTCACATTTGTTAGTTGAAGCTTATATTTTCCATTCAGATGGCGAACACATGACATATGGTGTAGTAATTACAGCATAAGGATTGCATAACTTTATATCCTTTATCTTCTGCTTCTGAACAGTTCTTAGTAATTTAGATAACATCCTCTATATTGCAATTTGGTATGAAGCTGAGTAATTCCCCCTGCATCGTTACAGTTAATTTCACATAGTATTAAACAGAGAACTGATAATATAGTAAGAAAATGAGAGAAAGAAGGAGAAGGAAAACAAAGCACTCTCATTCTGGTTACATCCATAGCTCTCAGAGGAGGAAATGGCATCCAGTTTAAATAATTTAGTGAAATCACAGAAATCAGTCTTTCAGAGCAGAGAATTAAATAAAATTATGGCACTATCTCCAGAAGCTGGCTTAATAAAACCTTATTGCTAGAAAAATACAAAATGGGGTATGATTTCTATGTTGAAATCTTCACCAGTTCGTATTATGCATACTAAAACAGCTTCATGACACAGTAATGCCAGACTTTCATTTACAAGAAAGCTGCTTCAGCAGAATATGGAGCCAGGACATGGTATAAAAATTCACACATCCTACAAAAACACATTGCTTATTAAGCTGGTTGTTCTGGATATATAGGGTGTGCATGCCATTAGTTTTGAACAAACTGCTGGATCAGCAATTTAGAACAATTACAGCTGCACAAATCTGAAGTACAGAGCAGTGTTTGGGAGATTTACATTGCAGAAACAGTAGTTGGATTTGTGGGATTAAGATGAAGAACTCGGGACTGATTGTGTATTCTTAAGGCAGACTTCATAAATCATGTACCCTACTGAAGACTATTCAACTTTGAACATTTTAGTCCATTTGATAACTCTCTTCTGACTCCCTTCATAAGCTATTGGAGAGTTTTCCTCGTTTCATTCCTTTACCTTTTTTCTCCAAATTTCTGCTCAGTTCCAGCCACAGACTTTTTCAGAAGCCTGGCAGAGCTGCCTGAACAGCTGGAGCAGGACATCCATTTAGAATGGGGACATAAGATGAAATTCTGGCCTTGCTGAATTTTACCATTGATTTCAGTGGTGACAGACATTGACACACAATAATAAGGATATGATAGGTTTAAAGGTTGATAGCAGTTCTTAATCAAGGATCCCAAAGGGCCTTAAAAATAAGAGACGTGGTGGCACAGAGGTTGTGAAATTCTAACAAGGTCACTCAGCATACTGAATGAAATCTAAATGTGAAAAAGCTGACTGTTGAGTAATTATCAGAGGTGTTCAGTTCAGTTAATGTCGGCACCAAAATTACCAGTGTGTTAAGACTAAATTGATAATTACCGGTTCTGTTTTCCAGGGACATTTTTAATTTTTGTCACCTTTTTATTTAAAGCATACTAATAGTTTGCATTTTATTGTATATACAGAGGTTATAATGGAAATATTTTATTTTTTTTAATTGAAGTAAAATTTGTTTATTCATGTAGGAATTTCTAAAGGAATTCCATATACTTTGATGGTAGAGGAATTTAACAAATGTCACTTACAGAGTTACATACCTGCTTACGGAGGCAAATCTGATTGGCATCAAGAACTGCAATCAATCAAAGTATCAATTAACAGAGGAAAATCTGGCATAACAGTATGTGACAGAATGATTTAAAGCAGATTTACAACATGCAAACAATGTCAATTTTGTGAAACAGTCAAATGGATGACAGAATATTTTGGAGACTCACTAGATCCATGAAACAATGTCACTTGACTTCAGCACACCTCAGTTAGAAGGAGCACCTGAGTAGTTGTGATTTTGATCAAGTGTGATTTAAGTACTACCATTGTTTTAATTGCCAATGACAGAGTTTAAGCAGCACTCTTCTTTGAGGACAAGGAATGCTGGAATCACAAGTTCACTGTAGACACATCCAGCCCAGCTCAGCAAGAATTCAGTCTTAAACTACCGTGGCAAATCTAAGCCATATTTTGCAATGAAGACTTTCTGTGCTCTCAAGGGGTCAAGGAGCAGAGGTTTCTACATGGTATTTTGTAATCTAATGTTGATGACTTGCGAAAGTCATCTCATTTACATTATGCATCTCCTAACCTGCGTGCGTGGCATTACAATAAATTTTTCAGATGATTGGTCACATAATGCTGGTACATCTGTAATCCTCCAGTTTTGCAGAACTGACTATCACTAGAACAATATCTTCTAACCTGATGACTTGTGATGTACAGGATAACAATGCCTTTTTGCTGTCAAGTTAGCCAAGTTCTTTCTTCAAGCTCAATTGTCCTCCCTAAATAAGAGAGAATTATTTATGGAAGAGACTCCATTGTTAGCATTTCAGTCTGTTTGAAGATGAAAGATATCCATGCTATTTGTGACATATTAGACACCCTAAAATGTGTCAGTGTGCTCAGTGACTTCTGCATTATTGCACTTGGATGTTTCTAAACTGGAATCTTGATTTCAGCACAATATCGATTGAAAGTGCCAATGGCTAACTTTCAGAGACCGTTGTACCTAAGCAGTTTAAAAGAAGTCTTTAGCAACTGTTAGTCTTTCAACAATTACTACACTGAGAACTTTTATCCTTTAAAGGGCTTCACATCAATAAACCTTCTGAAAAAATAAATTAAAAATTTGGAATTTCTGCTGCATAGAAAACTATCGACTTAGCATTCAGTTGATCTTTGAATAAAAGGTAAAATATTGACATTAAAAGGAAATTAAGAAATTCTTTACAATAATGTGGATGGCTTTAGCCCATTTCTTTAAAATTATTTGGACATCATGTTCACATACCCCAGATATGACTTAGGAGATTCACCAAGAAATGGAGAGTCCCATGCATGTGGTTTCCAGAGCTGCCAGGTCAAGGTATGGGTGCATAACCGAGAGCTCCAGTGTTTTTTTTAAATATATATTTTTCACATTGAAAGCCCTGAGATCCCTGACTACAAAGCAGGCAAGATGGCACAGATCTACAAAGGCATTCCCCATTGATTGGAAACTCTCAAAATTACTTTGCAACCCTGCTTCACAGTTCAGGAGAAATTTATCAAAACTGAAATGGCTCAATTAATTTTTTTTTTTTTTTTAAGTGGCTTTTTTTCCGGTTCTATGTTGTTTCATAAGAAAACTCTCCACTCATTCTTTTTTTGGGGGTAATATGTTCTGAGCCAAAAGAAATGCTGAAGAGTGTTTTTCAGACATAAAATGCATAGTCTTATAGGATTTTTTCACCCTTTAGAGCCCTGGCTCAGTAAACTTTCTAAGCCCAGGAATTGTATAAGTACAGGGTAACAACGTCTTCATTTAGCTTATTCAGTAACCTAAATTATGCAGTCTTCCTTGCTGTGCTCTAAATGTAAGTTCTTCAAGTAAAGCCTTATTTAACAGAAATGACAGTCCTTCCTGAAAGGTATGCTTTTCAGTTTTAGTCTGCTTGTTACTTCAGTACCCCAAGCCAACCTTTTTTTTTCTTTTTTTTGTGATCTCTCTCCACATTCTGTTCATTCCATTGTAAAAATATGTCAGCAAAATCTTTCCATGCCAGTTAGTACAGCAATATAACTTAAGGTGTAGAAAATGAACTGCTGCAGAAACTATTAACAAATGGTAAATTCTGTTGTTGTTGGTTTTACCATCAGTATTTGATATGATTCATAGAGGACAACCTTAAATGTAATGGGGTTTGTGCCTGTTTGATAAGCAATGAGAGAGCTCCACTGCAGAAAATGCAAACTCTGTGCATCACAGTGAAGGAAATTGAAGTGCTTTATCACATGATCATTCATTTCAGTTTAAATATAATCCAATAAACCTTATGAAATGCAGAAATTTAATTTGGAACCTCGCCTACATCATTTGTTACATCAAAAAACAATTACTTAACACTAATGTCATCACAATAATTTAAAAAAATGCAACCTCCTTTTTTTAGTCAATGAAAGTTCCACTTCATCTGTATAGTGAATTTTGTTCAAAAAGGACATTGAGGTGAGAAAAAAAACCTGGTTCTGTGATCATGTCTTCAACTTAGGCAGGCATAAGAGTCTATTCATTTGTATCAAAATGGAACATAATCAAATCAGTAGTACATGCCTCTATTAAAAGATGCTGTCTCAAATACACTTTTGCTATGTTTGGTTTAACTACTGACTGTATGCTTAAATTATTTTGCTAAAATCTCTAGGACTGGGAAAAATGGCACAATATCCGTGCGAGCTCTGGATGGTCCTAAAGCCAGCATTGTGCCAGCCACATTCAGTGCTGTCTCTCCACCTGGATATACTATTCTGGATGTAGATGCTAATGCCATGCTGTTTGTTGGGGGTTTAACTGAAAAGATAAAGGTAATGTCTTGACTGGTGCTAGTGTATTAACTGGCTGTTTATGTGGACAATTTTCATTATTACTTACAGTAGAAATATTAAACTTTAATATGCTGACATCATTGTAGTAGCTGCTGTAGTAGCAAAGAGTACACCTGCACTCTTGAAAGATTATTGGGGTTTGCCTAGACATATAGGTGCACAGACCTGAGCTTTCTCTGCCCATGCTGTTAACTTCCAACCAGCAGCCTGGTGGCTGGCTGATTGACGCAGACTTTAGCCCAAGCAAGTAATTCCTGCAACTGGTGCTGTACCTTGGACATAACTACTGCCCCAACAGGCTTTCAGTATTCCAGTGACGGGAACTCATTTCTGTTTCCATACTTTCCTGGTCTCCTAACAATGTGTATAACAACGTATATTCCTCTACATTCAGGGGTTTTTTCTTTGTCGTCCTCATAGTATCAATTCCTCCTTTGCAGTCTACTTTTGGTGTTTCTGCTTTATTTTCTTTGGTTTTATTCCTGTTTTCCCCCTGGTACTACCCCTCTTTTTAGCTGCTACCTGCATCCAATCCCTGGGCTATTCTTTTTGCCTATTAATTTTTCTGGTGACTACTTCTACATTGCTTAACTTAAAGGGAACGAATAGAAGATTTATGCCAAATAGAACAGATGGAAATCTTTCAGCAAAAAGTGTTCTCCAATAAGTACTAGTTGGTATATATTTTCCAGTGGTATTCATTACAAAACAATTTAAATGAACTATTTTGTTGCTGATCAATTTTTTTTATTGTAACATTACAAAACAAATCCTCATTTAAAATTAAAAAAGCTAACATTTTGACTTTCCCAAGCAGTGAACTAAAAGAACTGGTTTTTTACACTAAAATTGGTGTATGTCCTCAAGTGTTAAAATAGCACAATATTTTATGGTCCAACTTTCTAGTTTTTAGAAAGTTCAACTTTCTAGATGGTTCTGGTTTGGGAATATGTGGATAGATGTATTCCTTTCTTACACAGAATAGTGTGGGTGCATGTTTCAAGAGAGACAAAGACAAAATCAGAGGATATAAGAGGAACAGAGAATGTAGATTCCACTTGCTTGAAATCAGTGTCTTGAAGTCCAGCTTTAGCTTCAAAGATATCCATGTGTTTTGGAGCACAGTCGGGTAACTTCATTTTAGAACTTGGTCATGGCTTCTGCAAGCACAAAAGAAGCAATTCTGAGCAGACTTGCACAACTACCAGCTAACTTAACTGAGATATATCTGAATTTGACAAGCATTCACAGGAACATGAAAAAATTTTGTGAGATTTTGGGCTAGGAAATTGCAAGTCAGTCCATATTAGTAAAACTCAGATCCACTCTCTCTGTTTTATCTGAAATGGATCCACAAAAAAAATCATGAACATT
This sequence comes from Cariama cristata, assembly GCF_000690535.1. Taxonomy (NCBI): domain Eukaryota; kingdom Metazoa; phylum Chordata; class Aves; order Cariamiformes; family Cariamidae; genus Cariama; species Cariama cristata. Next base: position 70,155 of record NW_009623193.1, read on the forward strand.
TTCAAGTTCTAAAGATGCAGGTGCAACGCATAATCTTGACGTTTCTTGTTGAACTTTAAGGGTGTAAATAACTGCCATGCATTTTCTTTTATGTAATTTGATTTCATATGGGAAATAGGCAAAGAAGACAATTGAATAATTTCTTGGAGAATTACATATTAGAAAAAGCAACCTTTCTGTCACCTTTTTCTATGTTCTCCTTACAGCCTTAAACAGAGGTTCTGGTTTGCTCTCTACCTTCCAGCTTTCTACCTAGAGGCAACTAAAGTTGTTTGCTTTCTTCTGTTAGCCCTAAACAAGAACCCTCAAAACATACTTCTAAAATTAATGAATCATCATTTGCTAAAAGTGGCTCTGTACTGCAGAGATTAGTGACCGTTTCAAAAGCAGAAAGGCCTCACTGGCTTTCTGCACTCTGTCTCTTTGATCTGCTTTTTCAAAGGGAATGGAAATAAATCAGGGAGAGGTGATTTATCTCCCACACCTAATTTACTTCTCGACTTTCTTTCATTCTTGGATTTTTGCTGTCAGATAAATTTTAATTTCCACTGTTGTTTTCACCCGTAACAAATCTAATCGCATTGGCATTATGTCCTGTTTTTTACTTGCCATGATAACTCAGTGGAATAAACACTCCACTCAGTAGAATTGGGATTATTCAGTGCTTGCCATGCTCTGTAGCTACAATGACCAAAGGCCCAAATACACCAGTCCATAGAGGCTATAGGGCATCTATGTGTCTGCCCACCTCACCAAAACGCTTAATTGTCAGAGTCTGACTGCAGGCTCAGGAAGACAGACTGGCTCAGGTAACAATTGTAGTGCCACAATTATGATTAAATGAATAATTTCATTGTTCTGTATTTAGAAAAGCATTTGAGAGTCTGGTTTGTACAATATTTGAATGTCGTTGACTCGGTTGAGACCCTAGAAAGTACATGGTCAGGTGGTTTTTGGCTTGTTGTCTTTCAGTGATCCCCTGAAGGAGTCATGAAACTTCAACCTCCAATGCCAGCCTAAACCCAAACCTTATTTTATTTTAGATTTCACTTTTGAATTATCAGAAGACAAGTGGGGCAAGTACTGAAACATAGTAATACCATTTATATTTGCACAGCTCTAGAACATCAAACCTCACAGACCAGGGCTTTCACCTGAATTCTACTTTGAAAAAAAAATCTTGTGTTTACATTAAGAATCCAGAGAATCAAAGATGATACAGAAGTTCAGCAACAACTGTTCTGTGCCACAGCATAAAGTAGGCTTGTGCCTAGTCCTAATTTCTGTAGCAAAACTGTCACATTGGACTAATAAAAATGTATGTTTTACTTGATGTCATGTCTAGGTTTAATTGTTATAACTATTTTATTGTTAAATAAAGAGCTTTTGGTATTGTGGTTTCATTGTAGAAAAAGTGAGGCAAAGGGATAAGGAGATATGTATTATCTGAGTAACCAGGCCCCAAAGCTGGTACCTACTGCTCCAATAAAAGATGTCACCACTCCTAACAAAGGTCATCTTAAATTGCACTTTCAGAGGAAAAATTAGTTTGAATTTTAAAATATTTAATATTATATCTACTGCTTTTACTTCATGTTTATTAGTAGTAATATTTATTTGGGGTATTTACTTAATATTTAAATACTGACAATATTTGAATAGTACTTAGTCAAGAAGAATTACTTAACAATGAAGCTTCACGAAGTGTGCGTTTAGGAAGAAGTTAGAGATTTAGCAGAATCTCTAGAGGGAAAAGGGTTCAAGGGTTTTTGATGTTTCAGGGTAAAAAAAAGCACCTGGAACACAGTAAAGTTTAAATCTGAACCCTTTCCTGAATGGTTTTCTTTTTTCCTTTAGTTAGATACCATGAGGCAGAGGTGGGTAGTGAGCACAGTTCAGCACATAAAACAGTTGTAGGATAGAGTATGAGGTGTGATGCTG
>NW_009623193.1:72109-75499 GCF_000690535.1 Cariama cristata
GGAACAGGTATTGTGGATGCTGCAAAAGTCTGATGCCAGAACAGCCATTTTCAACCTAATAAGAGTTCTCCAGATATTTTCTGGCGAATTCTCCATTTTTTTCATCCTAATCAGGAAAATCTTCTCATTTTTTTTCTTTTTTCTCCAGATAAATAAAGACAAGGGCAGAAGTAGGAAGACAGTGTTTTGTAAGTTTGGCATCACTGGTATGTTTGCAATTCAGTGTTTTAAACACTATCAGACTTGCTCTGTTCAGACACAGTCTGTGAATTAAAAGATAAACGATAAGTTTACTTTTTGGGAATATTTGTCATCATGTCATACAGTTGTCAGGCTTACAAAATTAAGAACTTAACTGAGACTCTTTTCTAAAACCATGAAGCTCTTAGGACATTTATCAAAGTCACTGATATTTTTTAAATCTTTGTCTCAGAAATCTGCTTTTTCATATTATTGGGTTTTGGAGTGCTTTAGATTTGTCCTGGGATTTTGTCTACATCCCTTTTTGCATGCATCTTTGTAGTGTATTAAAAAAGAAGGCTCATTTTCAGTTTTTAAAAACATCTTTCATCTGACTTGAGTAGAAGACTATGATACTTAGATGTCATGAGTTTCTCAAAAGTGACATTAAGTTCCTACTTGTTGCTAATTAAAACCTTCCCAATTACCCTGGGAAATATCACTAGCACATTAAGTCTTTTGAGTCATACTTTTCGTTGAATATTTTCAAGTTGCACTTCTCCATATTCTCTTGCAAGATTTTAATATTTGTAATTGCTGTATGGAAAACAGCAGGTGCTTCTCTATCTCAAATAAGTGTATAGATTTTCAATCAGCTCATATTGGTGAAGTGATATTTAAATGAAACTAGATATTTTTAGAAAGATGATTTTGAGCTGAGTACTCTGTGTACTGTCAAATATTACTACCTTCATCATGGTACCATGTTATGATCTAATCAGCTTTGCCCCATGTGCGTGACCCTAGCTGAATGAGTTTTGACGGGATATGAGTTTTAATCGCTTTGCCATCTGCACTTTTTTCTGCATCCAAAATTCAGCATAAACTTTACAGGTGTAGCCAGTTGAGTTCACAGTTGGTCTTTTAGCTTGGATAATCTGCTCAATTTCCAGGCCTTTGAGCATTAAGTAGAGTAGAAACACTTTGCTTATTGTATTGTGGGTAAGATTCCTCATAGTGCTTTCTATAAAGTCTTAAACAAAAACCTAGATAGACCTTGAACAAGTGGGAGTGGGCAGCTCTCTGAGTAGCCATGAAAGCTGACAGTGCCATGGAAGCCAGGGCAGCTCCTTGTTCTCCAGGAATCGTTCTGATTAGGCCTTCCCCAGAGTTTCAGATATAAATGGGCTTTTCCATTCTCACTGATACAAAGTTTAGCTCACATTTTTGCTGACCAGTTGTTCTATAGGAGGGCTTCTCAGATTAAATATTACTCTTGATATTTAAAATAATTAGAAGCATCTTCTGGCATTTGTGATTTTCATAGCAGTTATGCTTTCAGATACAGTAGATCGCTTCAAATTGAATTCTAATGAGGTTTGTGTTTTCTGTTGCAGAAGTCAGATGCTGTAAGAGTCACCACCTTCACTGGCTGCATGGGTGAAACCTTTCTAGACAGCAAACCCATAGGACTATGGAATTTCAGGGATATCGAAGGTGATTGCAAAGGATGTGCTGTCAGGTAGGTAAAGCAATGACTGTTTCTCATGCTCCTTTGGGAAGCTGTCTGCAGTGACACCGCATTCTGTGGTAAGCAGCAGGAATTTCCACATCAGCCATCACGTTCCAGTAGACAGCTCTGGTCTGTAAGCAATGCTGAGAGCTGTAGGAAATATGAAGTTAGGTTACAGTAACACCAAGAGGGGAAGCACCTAATCTGGGTCACAAATGCAGGTGGTGTCCTAACAGAATTAAGATGGTATAACAGTGCTGTGATGGAAACACTCCTGCTAACCAGTAACCAGGATTAGTCAAAACATAAGAGAGGGTGAGAGCCACAGCGGGACTGAGTTTGGCTCAAGGACAGCTGTGGTGTGGGTGCCTGCACCTCTTAGGCAGCATGGGGCAGAGTCAGGTGCCTCAAGGTGGCTTTCACAGCCAGCAGTGTAGTGAGCTGAGACCCCCGCTAGGGAAAGGTGTTTCCATTCTTGAAAGAGAAAGGGAAGTCCTGTCCCTGTCAGTGACCTGTGATTCCAGGTAGGGTAAATGGCCCATCCAGGCAAGACTAGGATTCACATATGTAGGCTTAGAACTCTCTTCACGCACTTTAAAACAACATAAGTTACTTGCTTTCCAGATGTGTTCTTGTCCTTAGAGAGCTGTGATCTTCATTCCTCTTCCCACCAAATGAATCTCAAACGCTTTCCTGTGCCATATCTCAGCTTCAAAAGCTGAGGGCCCTTACACAGAGGCACCACCTGATACTACAACACAGTCCTGGGAATTACCATGTAAAGAAGACAGGCTCTGGGAGACTCTGGGTCTCTCACATGCTTGTTTATGGTTTTCACAGTGACCCACTTCATGAAAGCAGCACTGTTCTCTTAAACAGTCCTGGTTTTTTGGGTTTTGGGGTTTTTTTGTTTATTTGTTTTTGTGGTTTTTTTTTTTTAACTGCATTTGACAGTATCAGTATATGGTACAGAGTTCATGCTGCATTAGGTAAAATAATTGTAGACCCAGTCAGGGAAGCTAAGAGCAGGCAAGTTTTCAGACTAGCAGCCTGCTAAGGCCTAGCCCTTTGAAGGTGATGGAAATTGCAGTTGTGAACTGAAACAATTTTGGAAATACCAGAGGATTTCCTTGACTACAACTATAGGCCCTTGACACTTACATGGAAATTTAAGGACCATGATGATGGATATATGCATTTCAGTTCCAAGCACGTCCTAATGGAAATGCCTATATCTTTATGTGCATCCCTACCTAAATTTAATTTTCTCATTCATTAGTGATAGTGTAGACCTGCTTCCTTGGAGTGGGTGAGAGGAAGATTTAAAAAAAAGAATACTAGATTTGAGATTGTAGAAAACTGTATTAAAAGCTCCCTTTTACTTTAACCTATTGCTGCAGTACCAGAAAGAGTCTTGTTCTCCTGCGAACTCTAGTTGCAAAAACTTAACTGTTAAATGTAGCTATGGAAAGTGAGAGGATTGCATTCAAAATCCTTGTGTGTGTGCCAAGATAAACGGGAGACATGTTCCTGGCCACTATTTCACATGTAGGTCCCTTGTTCAAATTCAGTTATGTTTGTGATTAAACCAAAAGACTGCTGTCTTACAGCTGGAATTGGACAGAAATGGACAAAGACTCTGTCATAAAAATCATATCAAACAAACTCAAGGCCTGATCTTTTCTGTTTTGTAATGA
>NW_009623193.1:75530-89918 GCF_000690535.1 Cariama cristata
GGAATGCCAAAACCTGATGCTACTGGTCTTGTGATGTTTGTAATTTGGGGTAAACAGAGAATCACAGTTTCCAGAGTTTTCAGTCTGAGACCCTCCAGAAGTTGTAAAATCACTGACAATAACAAAACCAAGATTTATTACAAGATGAAAGAGTACATCATGCTATTTTACATTGAGGATTGCAAAATGCCTCCTTACAGACCATGAGATGTATGTGACATATTCCTCTTCCCTCTTCCTCCCAGATGTGCTTTTCTGTTGGACATCTGGTGACCTGACCTTACAGCTGCACTTGTGAGAGTGGGGGTTTGATATGAAATCAAACCAAGTTCAGGAATACTCCCAAGAGCTGTCCCCTCACTCCCCTAGGCCCCATTTTTTTTTCTTTTAACCTCATACGGCAAAGGAAACCGCTTAGAATTGCTCCTTTTCAGCCCACAGGTGGCAGATGGTGAAGGGACGGTCCAGTTTGATGGTGACAGCTATGCCATGGTGAGCCGCCCGATCCGCTGGAACCCCAATATTTCCACAGTCATGTTCAAATTCAGGACCTTCTCATCGAACGCCCTGCTGATGTATCTTGCTACCGATGACTTGGTAAGGACAACCAGCTAACCTCCACGCTCCTTACAGGTTTCATGCCATCTTTGCAGTGGCTGAATTCCTCATGCTGGGAAAACAAATAGTAATTTAATGTAGCACTGTGCTAGTACGATGTTGCCTGGTGTGCTGCTTCACTGCTGTCCAAGTGAAGACAATGTTACAGTGTGGAAGTTGACCCCTAGTGTTTACTGACTGGGGAGCATTATGATAGACTGAGGGGAATTCCAGCTTTTCTGAAATTAGTAATTAATTTTAATTTATCTAAAATGTTTACCTGTGCAAACATTGTCAGTTATGGTTGTACATTGATAGTTTAAAATATCATAGTGTGAGGGCAGGGAGAACATGGGAAGAGACAAGTCTTAGATAAAGTCCTGCTGATACAAAGAGTAAGTAACGTGAGTGGCGTTAAAGGGGAACTGAATGGTGCAACAAAGAGGATGTGATGGTGATGACGTTTTTACAAGGTCTACAAATGCTGCGTGCCTTTTACAGCTAAAATAAAGAACAGAAACATTAGTTATAAGGCTATTCAAGGTTTTTTATTTACACACACTATCAAATGTGTGTGGATAACAGGGAGAAGTTATTTATAAAGACATCTGGCCAGATCCTCACATGAATCAGGAATAGCTCAGCTTCAGCATCTCTGATCCAGATTGATTTGCACGCCTATCTGGGAACAGAGTCCTTTCGTTAGCCTTTTCATATGGGCCAGAATTTACGTACAGCAGTTCTCACTGATGTCTTGAAGAATTATGAAGCAGTCACTATTTTACAAAAACTGTGTTTGTGTAAATCAGTCTTATTTCAGATTCCTGTATTTTGGGAAACATTATCAGAATTGCGGGAATTATCAAGGAGGAGGGTGCTCCTCCTGACTGACGATAGTAAAAGATAACATTTTATTATGATAATGAAGTACTTATGTTGTTTTTCTAATTAACTTTTATAATTGAATATTGAAAGCATAATTATTTTAGATGATTTTGTGTAATTATTTTGTACAATTCTTATTAATTTATGTAGTTTTCTAGAAAAAATTATTTACTTGAACTTCTGAAAAACAATGGGAGCTAGAAGGCAACTGGTCCCCGATATAATTTGTCTCTTAAGATGTTGTCCCACTGTATAAAAACTTGGAGGATGCTCTTTCTAGTGATGCATGGATAGACATGCATAAGCATCTAGAATACTGAGTTTGTTAAATCTTACTCTTTTCTTAACATAAATTTATGTTCATATACATAACATTATTATCACAGTTTTGCATAATTATTCAGCATATGGTAACGTATTTTCATTCTCCCATGGTAACGTATTTTCATTCTCCCTAGGTCTGAGGACAGGTGGAACAGACCATGAGCAAAATGATAATTAAACTTAGAATTTCTCTGGTACATTCATGTCCTGGGTCATAGTGCCACCATTGCTTACTTAACGCCTTTCACGCTATCCAGTTCCCTGGCTATTTGTTTTGCTCTTTATATCCTGCCAGCTCTTCTGTAGATTCTGCAGCGTATAGCAGTGCTCCAGTCAGCCATCTCCAGTTGCTGCTTAGATATTGGTGTCAGTGGTTGAGAATAACAATTCATAGCTTTCTGTTACTCCATCAGTACAGATTACTCTCTGGAAATCCTGGTAAAACAAGCCCTTTACCATCCTTACTATTCTTGTGTTCTACCTTGCAAGTTTAAATCTAGCTGAGGTACGTAGTAAATGCACTAACTGTAGTACAGACATATACTCAAAGCTGAGGATTCATTTCAGGTAATTATAATGTGTATTTTTGTCTTCAATCTAAGGAAATAAAAGCACAGACATCCTGTCAAAACTCCAGCTAAGTTGTTAGCAAAATTCCAATTAAGTTAGCAATCCAAAGGAGACAAAAAGGGGAAAAAACTTGTTGGCAGCAGACTTTTGTACATTACAGTCCTGGGCAGTAAATGCCTAAGTATATTTTTTAAAAGCTTGAAAAAAGTTGTCTATTGTCACCCAGGAAAAGAAAGTGTTTATTTAATGTCATATGCCTCTTACCAAAATGAGCAAGAATCATAATTTGTGTAATCTAATCCTTTTCATTAACAGAAGGATTTCATGAGCGTAGAACTCAGTGATGGGCGTATAAAAGTCAGCTACGATCTGGGTTCAGGTACAGCTTCTGTTATCAGCAACCAAAATCATAATGATGGCAAATGGAAATCTTTCACCCTGTCAAGAATTCAAAAGCAAGGTGAGTTCCTTCGGTGTCAATCAGTTACCTGTGCAGTACAGCTAATCATCTAATCATGGGGAAGATGTTGTGCAAAATTGCTGGAATTATAAAGTTCTAGTGATTTAGCAACTTCTTTTGCTTAGATTACAGGTGTGTTGAGTTGCATGTGAGTGATTGCACTGTCAAACAGGCCTTCTATGAACAGACAGCTTAATTTTCAGGCATAATTCTGCTTTACAGTTGTGTAAATTACATTTTAAAATGCTTCTGCGTGGGGAAAAAAGAAGATTTTTCAACAGTTCTCTGATACTGTTCAAAATCATAAGCCAAACCTGTGTGAATTTTGTTAGGACAGCAGTAGTTTTCATGCTGTACAGTCCTCTCATGCTCAGCATACCCCAAAGCACTTAAGCCATGACTTCAGTACTGATAGTACAGTATCTCAGTAGACAAACACAACAACAGTTTTATATTCCCTAATGATATGCGGTGTGCCATGGTCTGAATCTGCATGGGAACAAGTAGGAACATCTTCAGAAGTGCTACTAGTTCTTTAACCTGCTACTGGTGCAAAATGTGAAGTGGTGGCATTTGATAAGATCACAAAGAATGCTGGCTATCATGCTGGCAAAAACCTTTTTTGTTTGTTAGTTTTTAATCTAGTTATAGGACTGGTAGAATCTTACCTGAGCCAAATTAATTTTATTTATGGCATCTGTGACACTCCCTGTGCCTTTGCATCCTGAAGTCTTACTGCATTCTGAACCTTCAGGGTCACCACAAGCCCCTGAACACACTCTTCCTCCTCTGCCTCCTACGGTGCCAGCTCTCTACCTGACCTTCGCATCTCAAACCCAGACCCACTCCCTTGTCATTTGGCTGAAGTAGACTTGGGAGCTGGGACACTGGCCAAAATAACTCAGAGCTCTCACTTGTAGATTTGCTACACCTTTAGAGAAAGAATGCCTTGTTGCTAGCCAGTAATCTTAGTTCATACTTCACTTGGGAGGTATTGAGATAAAATACATTGTCACATAATTGTAATTTATTAATACCATTCGAACATATCATGTGTTTATAAAGAAGATACAGATAGAGAAATGAAAGGAAAATTAATCTGTTTACAGTAAGGTACAACAGGAAAGTCTATCCCCCATGCAATTCTCTTTCACTCCTGAAAACGGTAGTTTGGTTTCAGGTTTTGCACATTCCTTCTCTCCATTAAGGCATTTATTTAGTCAGCTGCTGCTGCAAGAAACTCACCTTTGGGGAGAGCTTCTATCAGAGAAGACTCTTCCTCCCATCCTCCCATCGTTCCTTCCTCTCCATGGATTATACATGACCTGTTCTAGCTAGTCCTCCCTTTGAAATATCCTGAGAGGTTGGCAGGTCTTTCGTCTCCAAACTCACTCTATTCCATCTTTAACAGAAATCAGGCTGGTTACTTTTTTAGTTAAAATAAAGGTTCATTTCATGCCTTAGGTATGGGGGCAGGGGAGTGTAGTTTATAAGCAATCTCTTGCATTTAACTGTCTAAAGGCAAAAAAAAAAAAGAAGGAAGGAAGGATGGATGGATGGAAGGAAGGAAAGAAGAAGGAAAGAAAGAACCCTTTCTTTGCATCCCTATGGTAGAATATCCCTTTCTTCCTTGGGGGCTGCTCAGCATTTTTCAGTGTCTTGTCTCTCTCATTGAACTTTATATTCTGTATTAATCCATACATTAAAAATACACATGGAACAGGCATTTAAATAGGATGGTTGCATGTAGCGCATCACTGACTCCAGATTGAGATGGGACATGACAGCAACTGACTGCTTTGGGTTTGAAAATGGTTTAGAGTGACTGATCACCAATCTCTAAGGCACATAATGACAATGTTTAACAAACTTTTACACTAAAAAATCCTGCTCAAGTGACAACCTCTGGACTGAAATCACAAATTAAATGTACAATGATTTCTTCTGTCTTGACTTTGTCCTGAAGTGTTAGCTCTAAATTACATTGACACAAAGAACATACCAAACTGAAATGGGTTTAGAGAATATATAAAAATAAAGCATACAGAATTGCTATGGCTTTTCAGGTTGTTATGGAAACAAAGGAAAGTGCAGGTCTGTTTCCCTGCCCGTAATTGACAATTTGGAAATCCAGTGTCTTAATTGCAAAATACAACCTTCCTTGCCTCTCCCCTCACCTGCTAACACTTCAAATATTTCTCTTGGTTTCTTACATTAAGACATCATTGTTCATGTCTGATATTTTGAAACTAATCTCAAATGTCTTCCAGCTAACATATCAATTGTAGACATAGACACCAATGAAGAAGAGACCATAGCAACAACTTCTACAGGCAGCCACTTTGGGCTCAACTTAAAAGGGCATGAAAAAATATATTTTGGGGGATTGCCAACCCTGAGAAATCTAAGGTAATGTGGTTCAAACCAATTTATTTACCTTTGGTAAGGAGATGTAAATGCAGTGTAATGTTAGTCTCTGTATTTATTTCTCAAGTTCACTTGCAGCAAGTGAATGGTGAGTTCCCAATGTACCCTATATTGCCACTGCAGACCTATACTTTATTTGCATATGTTGTGTATTTCAGTGTATTTCATACAGCTCACATTACATAAATACAATGGAAATAGAAGTAACGGTGCAGTACATCTTTCTGATGCTGTGCAAGAACCATGATGTACCTGACTTTTTATTTGATGAGTAGAATTTATGACTTCAAACTTACAGAAATGGCTCCATACCTCCACAAAATTAAGCACAAGTGTTTACCCTGTGCATGAGCAGAAAAATTAAACTACAGACCATTCCTCATGGGATTGCCGTTAAATGGGTATGCATGTTTTTGCACAATCAGGGTCAGTATACTTTCAATAAGTACAAAAAATATTGTGTTTAGGTATCATTTAAAATTATTTGTAGACATAAATTTCTGGATTCCTTAGATTAAATCTCTCTTGTATTCAGGACTTAAGGCATATGATATAATACTCTCGGTATATTTAATGTAAGTACAATGAAATATGGCAACCTTTTCCCTTCAGAAGCCTGATCCTGAATTTCTTATACAAATAAAATTCTCAGTATTTACTTTTAAAATATTGGATAATATTATTGATAAACTTTAACTTAAGCTTTAATAAACTAAAGAAATGGGATAACAGATACTTGAATTTAGTGACAGTATTACATGGTTTTAAATAGACCAAAAAACTTACTTAAGGTTTAAATGAATATTCAGCAGTTTTACAATGACAAAGACAAGAGAATTCTGTGCTACAATGAACAGATGAGCAACAGAGAAACAAGCCCATTAATCTATGTCAGCTTTAGCTACATGCCGTAATGACAGCCTTGAAGAGGTCTTGTGCACAAGGAACTGTTGTGATTAGTCCACAGGCTGTTCTTCAACTAAAGAACGGGTGTATTTGTTAATTTATTAGGTTAATAACTGACCTCTGATGTCAAATCACCCAGCAATAAAAAGATCTAAGATCTATTTTACTCATGAAATATGACACTGTATTATGTAATTGTGAAATCACACCAGCGCGTAACAAAATGTCTAGAGCGATTATCTTCCAGCAAGTCCTTTGTGATTGCTTAGAAATTGCTTAGACTTGGACCTGCGGTGACCATTTTGCCTACAGCTATGGTTCATCAGTCACTGAGGCAAGATGAATGTTACGGTAAATTAGGATCAAAAATAGTGAAAGGGGGATTAGAGCAAAGCTGAGCTACTGCAAACAGTCAAAACTGAGGTACCCATGACTTTGTAATTATCAGGTCATGTCAGTTCTGCCAAATTCTTTTACATGGTTTGCTTTTAGCCACGACCAACTATAGCAACAGAGTATAAAAGCTCTCTGATATATTACATTTTAAAGGTAGCTGTTTGCAGTGTAACCCCTTTAATTATTACAGCCTGTTAGTGTGTATAGAATCTCACCATCTATTATATGTTGTTTGTAAATGATGTATATCTGCTTTACTGTGAAATACTTGAACCTTGCTAATAAGTGTCATTTGCTACAATTAATGTAATTTTGATCTTTTTTTTTTTTTTTTGTCTTTCTCTCTCACCCTAGTATGAAAGCAAGGTAAAAATAATCAGATTACTTGCATGACTTGCATGTGTCTAGTAAGTGCAGCTTGAAAGCAGAGGCGGCAAGGCAGAAGCAGCGTGTGGGCAGTATTTATACCAGCTGTTACGCTAAGGCTGTTAATTCAGCGAGTTGCTCATGCTGAAACAAGCCAAGCTGTCCCCAAGTGCTTAGCACTGTCATGTTACACGCTGTGCACACACCTACACAAACAACTTTTATATTTTCTTCACACAGCTGCTTACTTCAGCTGTGTTTGTGTATGACACTGGAATGCCTCGGAAGCAAAGCGACGCCGAGTTTGGCTCTGCAGAGGCAGTGGCGGGTCAGGCGAGGAGCGCGGCACTGGACGGCAGTGGAGTAGTTACTGAGGAGGATATGAAAGAGAGGGGCAGATTTTTCTGAAATTTGCCACTTCTGAGATTAAGAACAGGAAGATGAGGGGAGGATAGGGGAGGTCACCTATTTCTGACTATGTTTTTAGTTTGCAACTGTTTGTGTCCGTTACTTTTCCTTTGATATGCTCAGATATGAACTGAACTTCACTATGTTTTGCAGGTGAATTCCTGGCTTGAATTAGAAAAATGCAACTTTACCCCCAGCCCACTGCCCAAGCCTGAGAAAGATTATTTCCTCCCAAGCTCCAGGAATCTTTGCTTGTGTTCCCTTGAAAGTGATCCTAGTTTTAAAAAAAAACAAACAAAAACCAAAAAACAAACCAACCAAACAAACAAAAAACCCCAAACCAAAACACAATGCCAAGAATTTATGCAAGATCTGAATGAACTTGGATGTTGTATGTTTTGGAAGGGAACAAGGGAAAAATGAAGTCTTAAGAAAACATCAAGCAAGTGTTCAATGTTTGCAAGGATGTAGAGTTCATGTGGGCTGGGAATTACAAGCTAACAGCAACTGCTTGTAACGGGACAGCATGAGAGCAGTCTGTAAGTGGACAGGGCAGGAAGGGGGTAGGAACGTGAATGGTTTCTGGATGGCAAAGACTGGAGACTGTGGGCACTGGTGACAATGATATGGCAAAACTGTTTTGCTGTTCGGAAGATTAGTCTATAAAGGGGGAAGAGCTAGGAACTAAAAAATCAAAAATGAAAGGTGACCATAGCTACATGGCTGTAAATAAAGCAGAATATGGATTATCTTAGTAAACCAAATGCTTACTCTAACTGATGTAGAGGATGCTAATTTGCTAGAGAATACACTGCGCTTGCTAGGATGGCTATAATGCAAAGAATGGCTTTCAGTACCAAAACATGCAGCTGAATAGTATCTGTGCAAAATGGTTTTATTTTGTAATTAATATTCTTTAAAATCTTTTCTTTCCTTCCAGGATGCTGAAGTGTTTGGGGTTTTTTTCTCTCCACAATTTTAACTCCTCCTTTATTTTCCAAATTCATTTTTCTCTCTTTGAGCTGTTCATATTATTCAGACATTCTAGAAAACACATATGGGTAATACTGTGAGTGAAGTAACTAGTGCTTTTTTTTCTTTTTGGATTTACTCTCCATGGTATGAATGGTAACTTTTTTTCTGAAGTGACTTTATAAGGCTTTTCTTTTTGGAAGCCTGATTCAGATGTTGCCAGCAGTTACGGTCTCACTCTGGTGTTCCCTGGGCTGAGGAATCATACTTTTGCATTCAAGCATGCTAGCTTTGGTGTTACTCTCAGGGGTTTTTCTCATTGATTCTGTCAACCAGCTGATGAGCCAAACCATGGAACTTTGCAATTCTATTACAATATTTTCCTGTCTTGGATGGATAGTTCTGTAAGTTCTGTAACAAACCCAAGTGTTTTGTTTTGTTTAACTGCCTGAGAAAGTAAAATGTATTGCTGTGTCATAAGAAAATATGCAGCAGTTTTCATAGGAAAGATACTGGGAATATAAAATACATAGAAAACAAATGTCAGACCACCTGAACATAAAGAATCCCTAAAGCGTTAAAAAAAAATCAAATGAAAATTTTTTTCAGTCCTTAGAAAAGACTTTATCCAAAATGTTTCTATGCTGCTAAAGTTCCTCTTTCATTAGGATCTAGCATGCAAAAAGAAGAATAAAACATCTCTCTTCCAGTTAAGGTCTCTCCTTATTATGATTTCCTAGCTTGCATCTTTCTGCTTTGCCTAAAGGACAACTAATTACTTATTTCATAGCTCACTGCATTTAAACACACCAAAGGTGACAATAATCCTTTACCCAAAAAAAGAAAAAAAAACACTAAAGAAAGAAAAAATGGAAAAGAGGACTGTTGTTAATTGGAGATCAGATGAATCTCCTGTTACACCTTTGAGTGATGCAAGACAGAATGCAGTATGTGCTGATAGGTGGTAGAAGGCAAGATGTATTCGAGTGTATGTGTGTATTTTAAAAAAAAACACAACAAAAAAAAACCCCACCAGCATCTGTGCATCTGAAAGTGCATATGTGTGTGTCTGGCTGACTCTGTTCTCTCTAAACTCTATTTTTGAAAACATATTGTACTTCTAAATTTTTTTTAGGCCTGAAGTGAACTTAAAGAAATATACAGGTTGCCTCAAAGAGATTGAAATTTCAAGGACACCATATAATATTTTGAGTAGTCCTGATTTTGTTGGTCTAACCAAAGGATGCACACTAGAGGTTAGTCTGACTTCCATGTATTTTGGTGTTAATGGGTATAAATGTTTTCTGGTTTCTGATTTTATAGCGTAACATATTAATTGTATAATGCATATTCAGACACACATAGGGATCTAACCTGAAAATCAGAACAGTTACATTTAAGAGAAAGATGAATGAATCTGATCAGCAAGTAGACCAGTTTTCCAGATCCTAACTTCTTGGAGAGTATCCCTGGCCAGTTGTGATATCCCTGTCCCTAAAAGGTAGGATTTTCTGAACTGTTTAGCTGTGGTCTAGCTTTGTTTCAGCAGAGTAAAATGGGAACTATTGACATTAATAAGGATAGAATTAGGCACTGAAAATATTGCAAAAAACTTAAAAATTTTTATGCACATAATCCAAGGATTTAAATTAATTTTTTTAAAAAATATAGTTATTGTAATATCATTCACTACAGAAAACCTGAGGTACTTTGAAAATCACCATATATTTGGGGATAACTGAAACAAAGTCACCTTTAGGATAGGAACTGTACAGCACTTACTGTTACAAGCTACCACTGAGCTGGAAGGCACATTTCTTACTGATCACTGAGAATATGCAAAATTGGTGTTGTTATTTTAACTTTAAATACAACTCAAGTCTATTTATAGTCAGTTGTTACTGTTTCTAATTAACAGGCTTTTAATGCATACAAAATTCAAGGAATCTGATCCCAAGTTTGGGAGACAATATAGTAATTTTCCATGGAAAAGAAGAGTCTTCGTATATAAAAAAATATTTCAAGTGACATTTGTCTCCCAATAAATAGTTTGTATTTCTTCCCTGGAAAAGTCTACAATTTAAGACAGTTTTGCCAGCAGACATGTGATCTAGAGTTCCATATCAGACACCACTACAGTAAATCCAAATGAGTCGTCGTTAACCTGATGCTCTCCAAACATTTTTTCTACAAAACATTACAAATTTCCTTTGAACAGTGGCTGGAACTTGGCCAGGCCAAAATAAAGATGAGGACCCTCTTTTGCTGTGTTTATCACTTGTACCTCTAGCCTTCATCAGAGCAAAAAGCACACAACAATAGGACTCTCAGGATATTGGATTAGATGGATCTGTCATGAGATGGCCATTTTTAAGTTTTCTAGTTTGTGATAATGCTAAACTGTAAGCAACCAGATTGCTCAAATGCTTTTAAGTCTTACAAATTTGGTTTCAGCAAAACTTTTCTACAGCAGTTCATATTTGTTTTCATTTATTGTAGATTCTTTCTTGAATAGGAAAGAAGGGTAGTTGTGTTCATTTTCTTCTGTTGCTATGAATCTTGGAAAGTACTTTGTTTTTCATGTTATTTTGTAACACTTGAGGTTTCAGAGTATGAAGTCTAATTGGATTAATCATTTTGTTGCGGAATTAAATAAAATATTCTAATTGTACAAAACAGGATATGTAGGATAAATAAAAAGTGAAGTAAAAGAAAAAGGTAAAGACTGGATACATGCTCGATTACTTAAATGCCCTCAGATTTCAGAGAAAGGTGAACATCATCAGCAATGATTTTACCTGGTGTAATCTATTACCTCTGGACCTGAAAACAGTCCTACTGTACGGAAAAAATGGTGAATTACTTTAGAAAAAGTCACTGTTTCTACAGACTGGTCTTCCACAGCTGGAAGAATACATGAAGTGGCAGCAAGTACAGAAAATCTTCAGGAGTATGCACTGATTTATTATTTGATGACATGTTCTCCTCTTTAAATTTTGTTAATGGCTACCAGTGTCCAAAGAGTTGGGCCATGCGCAACGAGTGCTTCATTTATGAGCCTGAGTCATCAAGAAGCAGTGATGCTTAGTGAAGCGATAGTGATGAAGCAATAATGACTGATTAATGAAAAGTATTTCTGGGTACATTTGACAAATAATAGAATCCAGTTTATGTTCCTATTGGCTGTTGTTATCTATTGTATTGATTTAAAAGCAAAATCCCAGTGTATTAACTCAATGGAAAATATTCATGTAAAAAACCACCTGTGAGCAGTTATTTTTGATCCAAGAGGATATACCAAAATAAGACTGGAACTTTGCCTTCCTGTAAGACAAGCTTCCAGAAATACTTTAATGATGCGAGGTGTAAACAGGTAAATTAGTGTTTGCACAACACTTTGAGAAGTAAATTGCTTAGTGTTTATTATTACTTTCCATCTCTTCACACTAGTTAAATTTACATAGTTTATTGTTTTAGTTAAGAAATCTTTCTGCATGTTGATACTTTTAACCCTACTAATGCATCTTCCTGTCTTCTTCCCACAGAAGATTTATACCGTTAGCTTCCCCAAGCCAGGTTTCGTGGAACTGCAACCTGTCTCCTTTGACATGGGCACAGAAATCAACCTCTCCTTCAGCACCAAGAATGACTCTGGGATCATCTTGTTTGGCACAAGTGGCACAGTTGTCCCCCCCAGAAGAAAGCGCAGGCAGACTGGAAGGAAAGCTGCCCCTCTGAGGAGAAAGCGCAGACAGACAGGACAGGTACCAGGAACCTAGCAAAAGATAAAGCAAACCCACAATTTTACTGAACTTCTTCCACTTGGTTTGTTTTGAGACACTGTCAGATGTTTATACTTAAGTTAAAATTCAGTGCTTGGGAATAAATTATTGCTAATGTTATCCTTTATCTGATGGAGAATCTGACAGAGGCTGGGTTTTTTGCACTGGAGTAACTATTTCTCTTGAAGACTTACAGTAAGGCATCCATTATTTGTTGCTAAACAACACAGATTTGTTTTTCTATCATATAGATGCTTCCATGTTGTTTTTTTAATCAAACCTGAATATTAGAGAATACTGTTCTTCACTCATTCAGAGGACTACTTATGCATTATTAATACCTGGAAACATCTCTCATTCCAGTTCATACAGACATAAATGAAGACCATTCTGTTTCCCTGAGACCAAAAAAAAACAAACCAAAACCCCTGCTAAAACCAGTGCAAGATAAGCCCCTTGTTTGGGATCACTGCTGTGGGATATAAGACTTAAGAGTGCTCCATCCTCTCCTTCTGTCCTGTAAAATACAAATCTGCAGTGTAAATCCTTTCTGAAGAAGAGGATAGAGTCAGTCTGTTCAGAGGAAGTACCTACGGAGTTGAAGTGACTAACCGGTAAAAGTGTGATTCGTGTTAGACATCATTCAAATCTTGATTAATTAAAAACCTCACAGACAGACATATGACAACAGGGATGAACAGAATATTTTGGTACTTTCTTTGTTCAGGACTTCTGGGAAATGATATTTCATTATTCTCCTTCCCGCCTGTTTTAGAAGAGAGCTCAGTGACCTGGAGGAACACACTCCAGGGACAAGCGCATTATAATGGCTCACTCGCATGACATTAACTTCAGCTTAGGGGCTCCTTTATCATTTCCCAGCTCTTCGGGTCACAGAAGTGAGCGTGACACCCATTGCTATAGTAACGGGAGGTTAGATCCTGAAATCCACTACAACACAGTATTGGTTGCTAGAGTAACTACTAGGCTGATTTGCCAGCCCTCCCAAACACAGAACTCACACTGAGATAAATGCTATTCAGGGCTTGATGAGTTTAAGACCACGCCTTGTAACAACAAAAATCAGAATTATTGTAGGTCAGAAGTCTCCATCCTTCCCTGCAAATAGGTATGCAAAGAGTTAAATTTTTTGATGAGGCTTTCCAGCATGACCCTTTCCTTGTTACAAAAATACAAGAGTGTGAATGTAGCAGCAGCAGAACTGAAACTACAGTATCTTGTCTATGGTCAGCAGATTAAAAACTGGTGTAAGAAAATAAAACATACACATTAATGTAAACCTAAGTGAAATCATTTCCTTCCAAATGTCGCTTACCTTCTCATGCCAACATACACATTGCAGGCCTATTATGCAGTGTTCCTGAACAGAGGTCGACTGGAAGTGCATATCTCCACGGGGATACGGGATCCCCACAGAATCACCATCAAACCAGAAGCTGGCGAGTTTCACGATGGCAGACCACACTCCATCCGGATAGAACGAGCTAAAGGGTAACAAATTAACATAAAGTTATTAACATAAAGTTTATCAACATAAAGTCACGGTTGGACTTGATGATCTTTGACATCTCTTCCAACCATAATGATTCTATGATTCTATAAACACCTGGAAGTGCTACAGACCACACAGCACAGCTAATTCAACAAAGTGAATGTACCAATGTCTTCAACAATCCATGTAAATGCTTCTGCTGAGGCAAAGAATTTAGTGTAATTCTATCCTTATCTAAAAATTTTTAGAAGTTAGTTTCTGACAGTGCTTATTATTCTGCAGGGCTGGGTTTACATGCTTTTCTAGGCTACCAGCCTGTTTCTCTAGAGACCTGCATTTGTCTCTATTGGCATCTTTAACCTTCTGGTTCTTGGCAAGTATATTTTATTAATTAAATCCATGGATGAGAAATACTGCTGCAGTGCAGTAAATCACCTTTTCAAGACATGTAGGAAAAGATTGTTTTCAAAGTATATAAACAGCAACAGCACAAGCAACAGCACAGTAGCCCGTAGCCTTTTTGATATGCCTTGTATATACATGGTGTATATACATGGCCTTATGGCGGTGCCCAACTAAATATGGTAAAACAACGAAGACACACAGTCCCACATAACCGGCAGTCATTCGTATTGCAGATCTTCTTGGACCATGTTGTTTAAACACAATTTCACTTAAATTCCTATGCCCTTTCTCAGACATTGTAAAAAATGCTAATTACACTTCATCATTCAGAAAGTTGTTAGAAACAGCCCTACTGTAGTGTGCAAGACTCAAGCAGA
>NW_009623193.1:89949-97226 GCF_000690535.1 Cariama cristata
GTCGTGTATGGCCTGGAATAGCTCTTGTTCCAAGTAGGGTTTGTTGTGGACATTTGGACATACAAACGTGTATATGCTGTACAGACATTCAGTGGATTAGTGCGCTATGCACAATGCTGTTCTGTTTTGTTTAAAAAAAAATATCAGAAAGATGTGACATCCAGCATGTTACAAAATGCGCTTATCCAAACAGGCTGAACACTAGACTTCACCCTCTTACCCCCACAACACTGCAGCCTTCTTGAGCAACAATTCCTGTCTGTCCACTCCCAAGGTGCCCTTCTGTCTACTCCCAAGGTGCCCTTCTGTCCTCTCTATAATTTTCTTTGCTTTGCTTTGTCCTTTGTCAGTGTAATTTTCTGACTGAATTTCTTTGTATTGTTAAAAAAAAAGTCTTGTAAATAATGCCTTCAGACAATATCTCTCCCCATCTTCAATGACTAGTTCGAGGTAGAACTGTAAATCCTTTGGGAGAGAAAGTTATTTTGGAAATGGATGACTGCATTTTGCGAACCATTTTGTCACTGTGACAGAACACAAATATGCAGATGATAATAAGAACCTCTAAACAAGAAAGTTCTTTTGTGCAGTGCTATAGCAAGTACAGTAGTTTGACCCGTAAGAGTACATCAAGACATGATTGCTGTACAATGCCATCCAGTGTTGATGCTTGTTCAGAGGAAACCTGTTACAAAACAAATTGAACTCTGCAGTTTCTGTAACCTGAAATGGATGTGAAAAGATATAAATTAAGATTAACCCCTCCTCTGCTCATCACGAACTCAAGCTTTATTTGGTTAAATATGAGGAACACCCTTCGAAAACTGTTCAGAGAGATAGTTGTTCATATAATTATGAAGTATTTGCTGTCTCTTCCAAGGTAATTACAGGATACTGTTGAAGACTAATGCACATCATTGTATGGTTCTGCTTGGAGGCAAATTGTTTACTATGGTAATGGCTAAAGATGGGATGAAACATTGCGTGCTGATGAAAATATTGACAATCAGTAACCATGGCTAACATGCATCAGCACAAAGGATAACTCGAGTCTCAACGGTCTGATTAAAAAACCTCTGAAGTGGAGAGAAGTGTTGTCTCTGGGACACTTCACAGAACCTAAATTAGTCTGTTGCTCTGAACTGCCCCCAGAGAAATCTCTCTCCTTCTGTTTCCACTGCTGGAGGGTCTAGGGAAAATCCTAAAGATTGTCACGAAAGAGAAGTCCTTTAATACCCGCTTCCTCCAACCCTTTGAAAAATGAATCACTTTCTTACTCTACAGCTTTCTAGACCAAATGAATCCATTCAAAACTACGAGGAAACTGAACAGTTTACATGTAGTACAGCAGTTATCTAGTTCAGGTGCTTAAGTCACTATCCAGTTCTGTCTAGGACTTGTGTAAATAACAAAGTGAAGCGTTTTGCATATGAAAATATGCAATATATGGCTCGGTAAACTAGTTTTTCACTTTCTATTCCCTTTACCATGTTTCTTCATAAATGTGGTCCAAATTTGCAACATTTGCATCTCAGTAGCTTTGACAGGCAAGAGCATTCAGCTTTTCTCTGACATTTGGATTCTTGCTTTTACCAGAGTAATGCTCTTCACCTTATTTACCCCTTTCCTCTTTGCTCTTTTTTCCATTCCTTGACTTGGCTTGGTCAGCCAGCGGTGCTGTGCTTCAGAGGCTTCCACCTTCCTCTGTTCCACCCTAGCAGTATCTTCCGTGGGACTGTTTTGTCTTTAACTTGTAGCATGTGCATTACCAGTGAGAATGAATTATAGCACTTGCATCAGTACATGGTGAACAATCAGCAATTTTGCGACTCTGCCATCTCCCCAAGAAAAAAAAGCTACCAGATCTTTTAAAAAGTGTACAGTATGTATCTGTGGTTGATTCTGCAATCAGAGCAATCCGTAGCAGTGTTTATCCCCCAGCAAGAAGATAACAACTTGTACAAACCAGGAAACAGGGAGCCCAAACAAAATGTGAGCCCTTGCTGTTCCCATCCTGCTGAGCACTAGATGATTGTATTTACCATCACAGTACAGTGGGCTTAGCCCTTACCAGGTCAGTGTTGCCACACCACAAACCACTTCTTGCTCTTCAACCAGTGCCTGATGTTACCGCCTCTCCGCAGCACGGCTTTGCCAAGCTCTGTCAGAGAACTACCAAGGAAGCATAGCAGTAGCTGAAAACGTTCTAGTGGTTAATATGCATTTAATGTGAGCTGCTAATTACATCATTTGGGTTGTTCAGTGTTATAGCTTGTGTAGGAGTAAATGGAGCCTGCAAAGTGGTGATTTCAATACAAGCAATAACCAGAGTAAAATACATATTTCTTTGTTTTCAAATCTTTTTCACAGGATGTTCACTGTTCAAGTAGACGAAGACAAAGGCCAGACTCAGAGATTGCCAACAGACCAGCCCATCTCTGTTAAGAAACTCTTTGTGGGGGGTACTTCTTCTCAGTTTCAGACTGCACCTCTCAGAAACATACCACCATTTGAGGGCTGTATATGGAATCTTGTCATCAATGCCATGTAAGTCTCACTGATACCAACAAATGTCTAGGTAATGAGATCTGGTTAACTACCTTGGCTGCCAAAACAAACTTCATTGTTGCAAGGAATCATACTAACAGCAAATCCTACAATATGATCTGTATTTTTAATATACCCTTCCTTCTTTTGTCTGCAATATACGCTCCATAGGCTATGCAATTAATGAACTGTTTTACAGACAAGCCAACACCTGTCTATTTATGCATAAAAATCAGAGAAATTCAACAGTAACGCTGCAGTAAGACTTGCCTCAGTGATAAGTATTTATGTACTATAACACTTAATTTTAAGTAAGGTTGATCTCCAAGAGTATACAGATTCTGAGAACCACCATGGCAATTAATTTGCTTTGTGGAAAGTGCATGCTGCAGTAATCTGGAAGGAACATTTAAGTAAAAAGCAAGGGAATGGTGAATAAAGAAAAACCTCTATAGAAAGTTCCCATCTAAGTCTTTCTTTCACACAACTGAAGTACCTAAATTAGGATCTCATCACTGCACACTCCATCAAAGTACATCAGAGAGAAGGGTTTCTCTGCAAAGTGACTCAGCGTACCTAGGCTGATAAGCTTGCCAAGGAGGATGCCTGTCTCTCTGCACTGACTGTAGGAAGGAAAGCCAACGGTGACTTTCACCTGTAATTTAAATGTCCCGCTTCCATACTTAAAACAGATGGGATGAATCCCTGCTCTTGCGTCCTGTGAGGTGGAATTACACTGCAGCATATAGCTATTCTTTATAAATGGGTGGTTAAAAGGCAGAAAAACTAGTAACAGACATCAATTTCTTTGTGTGTTCTCAGCCCCATGGACTTTGCTCAACCCGTATCCTTTGAAAATGCAGATATTGGCCAATGTCCTTCTCTAGAACCAGAAGTTAGGCCACCTGAGGATGAAGATAAACCAATCCACACAACAGTCCTCATCCAACCTGAACCAGACACTAATGGGGAGAAAGAAAGACCAAGGACTCCTCCTGCTTCCCCTCCTCCTCCAACACCATCTCTATCTTCAGCACTTGTAAGTGTAGATCACTTCACTCAGGTGAAGTTTGAAAAGTTTCTTTTTCCAGGCTAAATTGAAAAGCTAGCCATCAAGAATAATGAAGTAATTTGCCACAAAAATAGTAACAATTCAGTATGATATTGTAAAGGGAACACCTTGTTGCAGGTCACCAAAACCTGTGGATAATGGAAAACTGGTTGATGTCATTTGCTTAGATTATCACAACAGTAATTTAAAGAAAGTTATAGCAGTCGAATTCCCTTTGGCTTGCATGCTTAGCCCTAAGCCCTTGCACTTCAGAATGTAAGCCAAGCGATATCTGATCAGGGTTGGTCCTATGGGAAATCCATGTCATTATGATATTTCTCATGCTGTTCTCTGAAGCACATGATAACAGCAATGTCAGTGACAGGATGAAGAAACCAGACAGATCTGTTTGATATGGCAATTCCTCCACTGCTATTTTATAACTTTAGTCAGGAGATTTACTAACTTAAGAACTGAAATCCCAGTCACTCTTAAATTGAGCTCAATCTGTTGCCAGAAATCTTGACTAGCTAGATAGCGACAAGCAGTCTTATACAATAAAATTTAAGAAGAAACTTATTCTGTCATAAGTATAGCAATTTTACAGGTTGATGCAACATTTTACTTTCCAGAAAATATATGTTTAGATATCTGAATATTAAACTGTACAATATATCCACTGGAAGATATTCTTGGGGGGAAAAATCCTTTGCATTTTGTTAAAGCTGCATACAACCCACAAGTTTATGCAGGCTATAGTTCAGTATGGGTGAGGTGTCCAAACGGTGTGAAAAGACTGCACATTTCCCAGTTAGGAGCTTATTTACACTACCAGAATTTACACTACCATAATAAGACAGTTTTGAAAAGTTAACAACTGGAATATTTAACTTCCCTTTTTATATATATCAAATACTAAAAAGTCATTAATTTTCTCCCAGACAGTTTATCCCAGATTGGCTTCATAAGATCTTTGAACCATTTTGGGAGGTGCTCCCACACTAGGTCAGGCTTAATATTCATTCTCATTTCACTCCTCACTGACACAACATTACAGAACACTGAGTTTGTTTGTACTGCATTTTTCTGTGTCACCCAGAGATTAAAATTATCAATTAATTGCATGAAGACCAGGAAAAAAAAAAAAAAGTTGTGATTTTCAGCAAGTCAGTTGGCTGTAGGTCTGTCAGTTAGAGACAAAGGAACCTGAATTCATTGTTGCAATCACTCCCTGTTATCATCTGACTCATTTTTAGAATTCATGTCTGGTTTTCCTTGTGCGTGGGTATGATTTCTAACAACGTTTTCCTACAAAAAAAAAGGATACAAAAATTAGGCCAGAACCCCTGACTCGTTAAGGTTAATTTTATATTTGAGCTCCATGGCCACCTTCATTGGCCAGGTCCATATGGCACAGCTTTACCTGGAAGGACTCGTCAGGCACTACTGAAGCCTGCACAGCCATACAGCCGTCCGTGTACCTGGCAATGGGAGCCTGGTGTGCAAGATGGGCAAGCTCCAACTTAGTTACTACCCTGCCCAGAGCCCCAGAGTTATATTTATATCAGCCGTTTAATGCTCTAGGGCAGCATTTTTGATTCAGTCCCACAAGGTGGAGTCGTTGTAACACGAGGGCTCCGATGCATCTTTCTGTTTGGAGTTGTAAGTAAGTAAATGTGCAGTATAATAAGGCTACCGGCCATAGAAAGATAAGGAACCGGGCAACAACAAGGTAAAAAGGGTTATCCAGTTTAATGCTCACTGTTGTGAAAGAGTGCAGCCATATTATCCCTCAGGCATTATAAACAAAATTAAAAAACCACAGAAGCGCATGAGAGAGCAAGTGCACACTTTCTAAGACACTAAACGCTAATCTTTAAATAGCAAAAATTGAGAAGAATGGATCTACTCATTAATACCAGAAACTAGTCCCATTGTAACTAGGTGAGTTTTGTGTATCACACATCTAGAGCTGTGAGAACTTGAAACAGGAGTTCAAAATAAAAATCTAAATAAAACACCACTCCACTTTCTCTCTTGGAAAAAATGAAATCATTTTAATAGTCTGAAGACTTGAAAGTATTTTAAATAAGGGAAGCTTTTAGATAGTTTTTACATTCATCTAAGTAAGTTCTCCAAAGTATTTTTCTCGGGAATGTTGCAACAAAGTAAGTAACTGCAGTCTAATAATGAGCTATCACTCATATGACAGTTAATTATACAGAAGCTCAGTGTAGAAGGACTGTTATATGGAAAATGTACAGCAGAAAAAAATTATTTCCACATAGTAGGCTTAAATAAGGTATCTATTCTACTTAAGTCCTTTTAGGACCTTTTTTACCTCTATTACCTGTCTGCATGTAAAGGGGAGGGGAGTTTAATCCCAAATGAAAAAAAACGTACCCTCTATGAAAGGCAAGACAAGATCTTGAAGTAGGACAGCTGGGAAATACAGTGGTCACCCGTCTGCTGCTGCTGCTTGCTACGGATGCCAAGATGTTTCTCAACATTGGGTAACTGCTGCTTCTGCCTCATGTTATTCACTGCTTCTCAGGATTCGCTTGCCACTGAATTGAAGAGCGCCAGCATTACTTCTGCATTTGACTCCATGACGGTATCTTCCACTATTTCTCCATGCATTACTTCATCGTTTTATTAACACTATTCAATGAACTGTGAGGACTGCTTCAGTAGTACTCCCTTTTCCCCCTAATTACTTTCTTTGTAATTGCTAATACAGCGTTGTTTGTAGAGAATGTGTGACAGTCCACCAGTGGGCTTTTCTCTTCATTTCCACTGCGATGCACACTTCGCTTCTTGACTTACCAGTCAAGGCCCTGACATCTGACAAGACTGAAGTAAAGTGCAGCTGAAGAGTTCAGTCTTGAGGCTCGCAGGTAATACGGGAGATTATTAAGCAGCCAGGTTTAAACCCAGGACACCTTAGGGCCATTACTGAAAAAACAAAGCTGGGATATTTTAATATAGGCTAGTGATCCATGCTTAGTTCACAGTCTCACGAAGGCTGTAAAGCTGGCTGTCCTTAGATAAAGTGAAAGCAGACACAGGCTTGTGAATAAAACCTGGAATTTTTTTAAGCATGCGCTACTGTTGTTTTTTCTTTTTACTGATATTTCCATGTCAACCTAATGAACATTCACTATTATAGAGCAATATTTAGGAGTAAATAATCGGTGTATGCTTGCCATGACTCCAACCATCATGGTGCGTTTGGCGCTCTCCCCCACTCCTTGCCCTTCCCTACAGTCTTCCCGCTGGGATGGAGAAAAACTGCAGTTTTTGCTGATGCTGGGGAGCAGCTAAAGGGTCAGGGCCAGACCCTTTACTAACATATACCAGCCTAGGATTGAATTTACTGTCAGAATACATCCTTTTACTGTGTAATATGTAAAAGTGTGCAACAGCAAAGTGTGCGTTAGTGTATTTTCCAATTCTTTCCTGTTGTTCCAGTACCAGTAGTTAGTCTCTATCCTCAAATTTTAGCAAGCCCAAATGCTATTGAAAATATTATCTACACAGTATTATTATTAGCATAGTTTTTATACTTCTAGATAAACCTGTAAAGCTTAAAATAATGAGAAACTTTACCCAGCATTATGGGAATATGATTTTTTTTTCTATTTGATTATCACTGGAAGACTGCTGTCACACATTCATA
>NW_009623193.1:97251-108906 GCF_000690535.1 Cariama cristata
TGCCATTTTTTTCCCTTCATCACACATTGATGTATACTTGTCGTAATGCATGGTGTTCTACTCTGTCATATTCAAACCAGAGCATTCATTGTGGAAAACTGATTTTTAGAAGTGCTGGATACTGTTGTGAAGATTTTTGTGACGTGTGAAAGCAAAAAATATAACACTACTGAAAAACTGAGTGAGGGGAGGAAAGAAATTTCCTCTTTGCAGCTGAAATCTCCGTGCCTGATGAGTCACTCATGACATTTTCAAAATGTTTCACAGAAAGAGCTCTTAGTCAGCAAAGCACTGCACCTTGTGCTTGGCAGGTCCCTGCTGAGTCAGGGCTCAAATAAGAGACTGTCACCAATCCAAAATGATACCAGCCACAGTGCTTAAAAACAGAGCTCGCAGCTATCAAAGTTTGGTTTTTTCCCTGCAGTATTGTCCTGATATTGTATTGTGTTAGATCCTTTTTGAGTAGTTTCTTCACAACACGCTCAGTGGGAGGCAAAAGCTAGACATGAGTAGGAGCTGGTAATTGCCATGGTCTCACATTGCCCCAGGCACCCCTATACAAGAGCTTTAGAGACCCGGTGAAATTAAAAAGAGAAAATTATACTGGGCAAAATATATTTTACCTTCCTTTGTTGCACCATTTTAAGATTAATAGAAGTGGAACAGAAAGGGAGGGGTTTCTTTCTTTACCCCCTGGGTAATGTATCTACATTAGACAGCTCAGGATGTTTAACCGCTGTTACTTCTATCCGTCAGTTATTCCACTTCTGTTATTGTTTGGAGGGGGCCTTCCAACAGCACCAGGGGACACAACAGCACATTAAACAAAGAATACAATTGTAAAACAATATAAAGTAAAATTAACAGGTGAAAGATCTGAAACTACTTTTAACTCATTATTTTTAAGGTGACTAGATTTCAAGTTGAAAGCAAAGCATCCCTTTAACACTTAAGTCTTGCTTCATTTCTGTAAGAAAGAGGGCATCCTATGGTGCAAAACTCAGTTATGTGAGCTAAGAGTACCCTGAGCTGGCTGGATATCACTTAAGACTCTTGTAAATGTCCACTGGTGGCATGAAAGCAGCAATGTTCATATATTACTTTTATTTGCTTTTACAGCCAGCTTATATGAGCTCTGCTTTTACACCAAGTTCCTGTCATACTGGTTTATAACTTTAGCTGGTGTGATGAGACATCAACACACTGGAAAATTGCAGGGCCAGTGCCTAGACTAGGTGGAATATTCTCAGTCCTGAGCAGCTGGAAGTCTTCCAGCACATGCACATCTGAGATAGATACAAAATATGAAATTTGTATGATCACTGTATATTTTGCAGGATTCCTGTGCTGCTGACTCAGAACCAGCCATTTTGGAAGGTGGCAAGCGATTTGGTCTTTCAAGGAACAGCCACATTGCAGTTGCATTTGATGACACCAAAGTGAAAAACAGGTATATTGTTTATTTCAGCAAGGAGTTTTGATGGAATAATGTCGAAATAAAACACCCCTCCTAATATTCTCAAAAGCATCTCCCAAAATTGTGGGCATAATTGAAAAAAGATCATGTCCCATGGCTAATTCATTTCATTAAGCAAACATAAAAAGCATCAAAGCATGAAATCTAGGCAATGAAGTGCCCACCTAAGCAGCTCTCACAAAACCAGTTTACCTCTTTGTTTGTAAAGGTTTGGGCACACACAGATCCCAGACTGATTTGCAGAAAAACAGACGAATGGAACCAGGTCATGCAACTGAGTTCATAGGTTGCTTTTTTGGAAGAAAATTTCTTGGTTCAGTAACTTCATAATTTATTGTAATAAGCAAACTTTTTTTTTCCCCTTTCCTCTGATAGTTAAGATCAAGCTTGTACAGTAAACGGGCAAAATGACATTGCCCTTTCAAAGTATAACAAAATATATACATATACATGTTGATATGCAAAGGAATTCCAAGAGCTACTTATAAAAATACATCTGTTTTCAATGGATTTGTGAAGCTGTAACTTGTTAATTGTTCATTTTTGCTCTGAAGGTACATGATCATTAACAAATGTGCCATGTCACACCACTAACCATTTTTTCTGCCTTATAGTTTACAAGTCCATCAGCCTCACACTTATTTTTACCTATAAAGATGCTGTACTGCATATTTTCATGTATGCTAATTTTAGAAAACTAGGAATAGAATTGAAAGAAAGATGTAATCCTGCAGTGCTTGCCTGTCTTCTTTTCAAATAAGAATCCTGGCCTGATCATTTTCATGCAATGATTTTTCACGTTTATATTACCAACTGCTTGCAGGTGCTGACTTTGCAGCTCAGCTTGGTCTAGGTTTGTGATGTGCTGGCCATACAACCTTAGCATCTAGACGATATCTAAATCATTTCTTCCCAGGTTCTTTGATGTAGGGGGGGTGGGGTTCGGCATTACTGTTGTGTCCAAGGGGTCAGCAGACCTCCTCAGGCACACCCCCATTTTCTGTTGGGAGAAATCAGAATAAGTGTTTTATACCCTGATTGTAAATGCTTCTCTCTGCATCTTTAAAAGTTTTGCAAGCTGTCTTCAGGCAATACAACTCATTAGAAACTCAACATTTGCCAGCTGTCACTACAGCTTGCTCCTCTTTGTGAGCATTATGTGTGTGGATGATGGATAACGCCGCTGGAATTTTACAAGCCCTGGGATTTTCTAGCAACTACAGCTGCAACTGGGAATTACATCTTGAAATTCTTTGCCAAGGTTGCACTTGTGTATTTCCACAGCAAAGGGACCAATGAACACTCACATGTCAGGGATCAAGTATGTGTGAAATGCAATTCGCATATAACCAAATTATTTTTCTTAAACTCTGATGGGCAATTAAAATGGGCCACTAACTGTAAAGTTTTTTTAGAGGAACACAAAAAGGTAAAGCAGATAAATTTGTCAACTGTCTGACTCCAAATATCTTTTCCTTTGTTCCTGTTTTCCTGTTTACTTGATTTCCAGACTTACAATTGAATTTGAAGTCCGAACAACAGCGGATTCTGGCTTGCTGTTTTATATGGCCCGCATCAACCATGCTGATTTTGCTACAGTTCAGATAAAGAACGGACTGCCTTACTTCAGCTACGATCTGGGGAGTGGAGACACCAACACAATGATTTCCAATAACATAAATGATGGCCAGTGGCACAAGGTCTAACAGTCTCTAATGCTACATTATTCTTTGTGATGCATTTATCTGTATTTATTTGGTTTATATAATGCCTACAAGGACTGGCAGTAGATGAGGGCCCCTTTCTGCTAGACTCTCTATAAATACAGAAGAGATGTGTTTTGCTCTTTTAGCCCTTTTCTCTGTATTCTAAGATAACTAACTGGAGCATATATTTCTTAATGGAAGACAGTGCTCTTTGGGAGCTTGGCACTCTGCGAGAGAGGGCCCCTTGTAGATACCCATTTTTGTAGGAGAGAATGGAGACAAAATCCAAAGTCACAGTTCCCAAAAAGCACAAAAAAGTCTGTTCTGGGAGGAGAGAAAAAGGCAACCTATTTAAGAAAAGACCACAGTCTTTGTTTTTAAGAAAGCAGGGGTTTCTCCTTAAAATAATCCTTTTAGTGACAACCTTTTCTCCATTTGAAATGCTTTAGGTTAAAATGACTCAATCAGGCATACAGAAGTCATATCGTGCTGCTGCTGTCTCTTTAGGTCCTCTGTAAGAGTGTCTGTTCCCAGTTCCTCTTTCACTCAACCACATCCTCCTTCTGCCCAAGGTGTAATTGTCCATCTCAAATTTACAGTTGTCTGTAAACACCAGGTTCAGTCCCTCACCTTCAGGCCACCCGTTGCCAGTGTTCAGTCATTCCCGTTGCATGACAGATGTGCTGCCACACTGAAGCAGATGCAGCCATGTTAAAGAAAAGCCAAAGAAAAATGCTGTTTGTCTCTCTTTGCTCCTCTAGTGAGCTAATTGCTGTGCTGTTTAGAAATCTGCTAATATGCATGTTACATTTTACATTTATCCCTTTTTTATACTGAACCATTATTATACTGATTTATAGAGATTTCAGTATAAACCTTTGGAAAGACACTGGCCTACAGTTGTTGGCGTGGAATTTGCCCAGCTCTTCAGCAATGGTGCTTTGTCCATGCGATTCACAGCCCGTTTGTCTGACCAGAAGCCGTAATACCAACAGAATATAGTTGGCATTATATTTACTCTGCCATGAACTATGATCTCAGGCACATTCAAAACAGTGGAATCATAAACTCAGTATTGTCTGCAAACATGTGCTGCAATAAAGATTTGCAACTGGTGCCGTTAACTAAAGCATTTACTATTCCCAGTACTTAAAATTGCTGTCTGATTCCAGGAAAAACAATACTGTGCCATGCCTATGATAGTAACAATGAAGCTTTTCAAAGGAACCCCAAGTCCTTTCAGTAATCCTAATAAATAATAGTCATGATGCTTCCTGACCCGGATGTAATTAAAAGGCAGTCATATGTTTGCACAAAACCTTGCGCAGGAGCTCTGTTCCATGAACATTATCCATAGTTGCTGCCATGGTACTTCTGCTAACCACTCCTACTACTTTCTCCTGTATTGTGATGCCGTTTGGACTGTAAGGCTAGTTACAATCTGGGAACACTTTGTTGTCAGAAAACTCTCTGTAATTGCATTGTTTTTGCATGTCTTTTTAGATAAAAGTAATTCGAACGAAGCAAGAAGGAAACCTTATAGTAGATGATGTTTCAAACAGGACTGTTAGCCCCAAGAAGGCCGATATATTGGATGTTGTAGGAATGCTGTATGTTGGAGGATTGCCCATTAACTACACAACTAGAAGAATTGGTCCGGTAAGCAAGTTTGTTTACCTTGCTCTCCTTAAGTATGTCTTGATTGGTACCAATGTCCTCCCACTTTTGTTTAGTTTTGCTTTTCCCTCAGACTGCTCAAGAATATGGATAAAATCGATCTTCCTGCAGGTACATATTACATTCTTTCAGTGCAAAGATCTGACTCAGAACCCAGTTAATGCAAAGAACTACAAATAGCAGAGTTAGTTACTGTTACAGAAAAGTAGAAAGATCCATACACTTGTATCCACTTGGAGCACTGCACAGCTAAAGTATAAGGTCCTGAATACTCCTTGCCTTTTCTCTTGGCTGTAATTCATCTAGCAATAAATGCTAATAAACAGTGAAAGTGTCTCCTAAGAGAAGCAGCAGAAGCCAAAATTACCCTGGACAAAGTACCTAGTAGTACTGCTGCTTACTGTAGTAATTGGTTTTGTGTTGTTATTACCAAAATAGGAGAGAATGTATTTTGAAGTAAGGCCATGAAAACTTTGTTGTCCTCTTTCTGTTTCCAAATCAAATGTGCATATATCAGTTTATCACTGCTTCAGACTAAATGCCCAGCTTCCATGCCGACACAGAAGTTACCTTGGCAAAGGGAGAGCCCAGAGAGGTGAATGTCATTTTGGCCTAAACTTTGTAGAATTAACTAGGATCACTGTATTCCCTCACCCAGGCCATTTACTGCACCTGTCTGCACAACTCCATGTCAGCCATCTCATTTTCCTGCTGCCCTCCCATCCCCCAAGGCATGCTTGGGTCAGAAACCGAGAAAAACCTTTTCGCTGCGTTATTTTTGTCTCTGCGCAGAGGGGTCTTTCAAAGCAGAAGCCAGAATTCAAGTGAATTTAATTATAGCAAACAGCAAATTAGGCATATAGTGTGGCACAATTTGGGCAAAAAACTGGAATGTCAGTAGCAGCTATGTCTAGGCTCGTTCTGGCTGGTTATACAGAATCGATAAAGGGGAGGCAAAAGTACAAATCATGGTAAGGAAGGAAACCAGACTCGCAAAGAAACTGCACATGAGTAAATACTATTGTAGTAAGATGGTAATGGAATGGCAAATACTAGTCTGTAGCCAGGCAGGAGTCCACCAGTTTGGGCAGACAAAATAAATACAGAAAAGGAATTCCTAGATCCTGCTTAAGTAAGTCCCT
This sequence comes from Cariama cristata, assembly GCF_000690535.1. Classification (NCBI taxonomy): domain Eukaryota; kingdom Metazoa; phylum Chordata; class Aves; order Cariamiformes; family Cariamidae; genus Cariama; species Cariama cristata. The sequence goes on from NW_009623193.1 coordinate 103,254, forward strand.
ATAATAACTCGTGGATGTGGAATGAAGGGGAAGAGTAACCACTCTAAATCTGAGAGTCATATTCCATAAAGAAAACTGACTTGTAAGATCGTATTTCTCAGCAAATTATGGATTGTGCAGAAAGCCCAAATTGAGGCAAATCTACTGATCATTTGGATTTACCAAACCAGATCCGAGGCACTGAAAAACAAAAGCAATACCTAAATACCCACAAAATATACTTCCTAACACTATCAAATTATGCTATTTGAAATACATCTGCAATTTACAAATGCTAATCTAAGGAGAAAGGTAACACTAAATCCTTACCTATTGCTCCTTGTCAGAAGTAATGGAGGGAACTCGTGCAGATAAATGGCTCAGTCTAGCAATAACAGTCATGTCAGATCCTGACAGCCTCACATGCTTTGGGATTTAAATGAAGCTGTGACTTCAAATGTCATTCACAGAAAGTAAAAACCAGTGCTTGCCTTTCAGTCGTTCTCAGTAAAATACACCGCGTGGTATAATAACACAAGTGTTGTGTTGTAGGCTTCATGTAAAGGCTCCGAAGCAAAGTAAGTTGAAAGGATGTATTATCCGAGTTAGGGCTTTCTTCTAAATGCACATCAGCCTTTTTAAACTCTAATCTAATATGTAACCGTAGGTGGCCTGGCTTCCTATTCAGTGCCGGAGACTGATACCAACTTGTTTGGCTTCAGTAGATGTCACCTTTTAAGCACTCCAAACTCTGCTTTCAGCAAAAGAGGTTATATTGCCTGTTACCATGCTAAAGCATAACCAGATTTGTTTTTCCACAGAAAAAGTGAAATTTTAAAGTTAGAGAATGTTATCGAGTTGTCTACAAATCTTGCATTCCTATGATTTATTCTCACAGTGAAGATGGCAAGATTTGTTTTCTTTTGTGGCATTTTTCTTTTTTGATAACAAAAGTTGTTGATCTGGAGATGACTTTCACTTAGAAATTAGAAAAAGGTCTATTTATGAAGAATCTGACAGAAAGCATTGCTCAACTCAGAACTGAATTTATTCACTGATATTGCTCAAGTTCTCATGAGAATTTTCTTCAGGTGTATTTAGCAGTAATAAGCTATATAATTCCACAGTACATTCAGCTTTGATTTACAAGGAAAGAAATTCTTTGGAAATTTGTTCAAATTACCAGTCAGGATATTGTTACAGGAGGTAGTGTGCAGAGTCAAGACTTCTCTCTGCAGGTCTGCCTTTCTCCTTTCCGTATTTGGACATACTTCTACGCTGTTTTTTATACTCAGATTTTTATTTTCCTCCTTCCTACTGCATTGCTTAGGAATACATCTTCCTTTTCTTCCTCAAAGTACATATTTATCATTTTTCTCTCTCCCATTGATATCAGGGATAAATTTTCCTGACTCTTCAGTCAAAGATCAAAGCCTTTATCTGAAGCCGAGAACCAAAGTGCAGCTTCTGCATACCTCAGAGAGAAAAGGGAGGGAGAGCTGTGGGGTTGATGCCAATGGCTTTCAGAGGTCCCGCTGGGATGCACTGATCACACCCAGGACAATCCGGGGTGTAGCCTGGGCGGCCCCACACTCCGGCCCCAGGCTGTGCACCTCCAGCTTAAGTGTGCACATACCACCCGCTCGGAGTCACAGTACTGGGCTCCCAGTGCAGAAACCAAACTGGAGTTGCAGTTTGTTACCCTGCCCGGGAGCCTCCATACACCCGAGCACATCCCCTGCCTCCCTGGCCAACAGAGACGCCCTTGTCACTGTGGTCACCAGACCCGTATACAGCTATCGGGCACTCGCACAGGCTGCCCAGGGAGGTGGTAGAGTCACCATCCCTGGAGGTGTTCAAAAGACGTGTAGACGTGGTGCTTAGGGACATGGTTTAGCGGTGGACTTGGCAATGTTAGGTTTATGGCTGGGCTTCATGATCTTCAAGGTCCTTTCCAACCTAAAAGATTCTGTGATTATACAAAGAACTATGTCCAGTCAACAACCTTTATGCAGGGGCCTTGTTCATTTTCGTAGCCGTGTACCTGCATTAGCTCTGTCTTACCATGCAACATTAGGCCCAAAGTAAAGTGATTAAAGGGGGGGGGAACTCTAGTAAAATTACCAGCAGCCTAGAGAGCTATATCCAGTAGCTTCATCTACTCGCAAACCTCATAACCTAGTCAATTAAAAAGGTAAAGTATAGGCAATTAAATTCCTGCATTGCTGATGTAATTTGCTATGTTTCATTATGCAGTGTATTATTTTATGTCCCCTCCATTAAGTCAAATAGATGTGACTCAGATCACATCCTTGAAAAGTAATGTAATTCATCCTCAGTATGACTGAGATTAGATTCCAATTACAATCAGATATTAAGGATTAGCCATGTAAAATTCAAGTTTTATTCAGGTCCATAAATCCAGCAGAGAAATAGAGGAAGCGTACTTTTTGATGACATAGTTTAGGCCTTTATTCTGGGCATTTCATCTTGCTTTGCACAGCTATACATTTTGTTTGAAATATTGCCTGCAGGTCACCTATAGCATTGACGGCTGCATCAGAAGTTTTAAAATGACAGAATCACCTGTTGACCTGGACAATCCAACTTCCAGCTTCAATGTTGGAAAATGCTTTGTCACCGCACAGAAAGGAACATACTTTGACGGAACAGGCTTTGCCAAAACAGGTAATGAACTGCAATTCTGCTGATAGGGAAGGAACAGAGAAAGGGGTGATACTGCTTTCAAAAACTTCCAGTGCTACCCAGCTCCTGTTGACTGGAGGCAAAGTGAGACCAATACTTGAAACTCTCGCTGATTGTTTTTAGTTATCTTGCCTAGGGATAGACTATATGACTTTCTAGCAAGGTCTCACACTAAGCACAGCTGCCACAGTTAACTTACATGATTTTATATGAAATGGAGTGCATTAATAACGCTGAGTTAGTTACCTTGCATTACTGGCAACACACTTTGTGTGATTAATAGGAATAATTAAATGCTTTTCTTCATTTTATTACTCTTCCCCTTTTCTGTCCAAGTTGGTGCATACAAAGTGGGAACAGACCTGCTCGTGGAATTTGAATTCCGTACAACACGAATGAATGGTGTTCTCCTAGGAGTCAGCAGCCAGAAAATGGATGGGCTTGGCATTGAATTAGTAGACGGAAAAGTGAGTAGCAAAGCATTTTTGGCTCTTTATAGAGACTGGTTTTAGAAAGCACAGGTAGTTTAAATGCAAGCTTACTACCCCAATCTCAAGGCATCTCAGTCAGTATCAGGGCTCTTCTTTATGCAGCACTTGCCACTTCCCATACATCAAGGGCTATTACACTTTTACAAAGATATTTTAAAAGGTTCTGTAACCCTTGAGTTTCCTAAAACTACCACAGGACTTAAATTACTCAGAATATGAAAAGTTTTGAGGAAAGGCTTTGTCATTAATAATACTAGTTTCTTGTGTATATCTTTTATTTCACAATCTGGAAAAACAGTCAGTAATCTGTCACTATAAAGAGCTTGGGGTGGGAGGGTGAAACATCCCAAAACTAAGTCAAAAAAATAGAAGAATGACAACCTATACAACAATTTTGTGTATTTCCACTAGTGTTTATCTCAGTGACATAACCCAGAGCCCAGAGGGACAGCAATCCACATGGAGTCTAGTATTAAATTAGAGCTTTAGGGTGTGCAGTCAGAGCAAGTTGACTTTAAATAAACAAAACAAAACAAAAGAATCATACAACTGTTTTGAGAACTAGCTGACTTCCATGTCATGCTTTTCAGGTGATGTTTCACGTTGACAATGGTGCAGGTCGATTCTCTGCCATCTACGAGCCTGATGCAGCAGGCAGCTTGTGCGATGGACAGTGGCACAAGGTTCTTGCAAACAAGATCAAACACCGTTTAGAGCTGACTGTGGATGACAGACAGGTGGATGGTAACAGCCCAAACAGGGCCTCAACCTCAGCAGACACAAACGACCCTCTCTTTGTCGGAGGATATCCTGGTGAGCATTTAACACACAAATGATGCTTTACAAATGCTCTAGTAATACTGCCTTGGTAATGTCTTAAATGCAATTAGGACTAGTATGCTAAAGATGGATAAGACTGTCCAAGTTTGTATCAGTTGGCATGGATGCTTGTTCCTGCATCCAGCTGCACTTTGGAACAAGAAGTTCTGCAGCACCAAGGGACTCTTGCAGATCCCCTGCCTGGTTTCAAACATAGGCACAGTCACAGAGAGGCAAGCAGACTTTCTGCCTTCTGCTGCCTGCACACACACACACAGCCGCCCTCTTAAAACTTTGTTTAGTAACAGCACAATAGTTATGTTTCAATAGTAACAGCATTTGGCAAATTTAAATTTAACTTAAGAATGGCAAATTTAAATTTAACTAAAGAATGCATATATGCCAGGGAGGGGGCAGGGCACTGTGTGTGTAAATCAGCCCCTGAAACCTGAGGAACCGAGGAATGTGAGCAACAGCTTGCATGGAGTGGTGAGAGGACACCAGCTCTTTCTGATTAATGTCTTTGCTTGTGGTCTGGTGGTTTTTAAAGGAAAAAAAAAAAAAACATCAAAATTTGCTGCTCAGTATTCTGGAAGCCATCAAGAGAACTTGCTTCATGTAGAGGTAACTGAACAGGACCCAGAGCTGGGCTGAACTCTGTAGTTAGTGGAAGATGAATCTAAGCTGATAATGAATGCTAGTATTCGTCTGTTTATAGACTATCAATAAGTTTATCCAATAGCAGTTTACTTTCTGAAAATGAAGTTAAGATGTTTGCAAAGGGCCAGTATTGTTGCATTTATAATGAAGTTTCCCTCCAGTTTGCAAACAAAAGAGCCAAGTATGTTTGCAGTATGTGTCTGGTGTAGTGTATACTGAGGTCAATGGCAAGACACCTCTTGAGTTAATTCCTAAATGATTTTCTGGAAGTTGTTTTTCCCCTCATTCTAATGTGTGATTCAGTACATCCAAAAAGCCATCTCTCTCAAGCTTCAGAACATTTTCCAAAATGTTCTTGACTCAGAGATGTGAGAGTTGTACTTCAGTCAGTGTAACTATTGACACGGACCAACAACTTTGTGCCAGAAGGAAAACAGCTTTGTGGCAGCCTTTTTATAACAAAACAGGATTCTAGCATAGGAGCTAGTGCTAAAGAAACATCGCAGATGGAGTTACTGTCTCGTTCTGGACTGTACGTCAAGACAAACATAGCAAGAGAAACAAATAGAAGTAACACTGCAATCTGTACAAAACAAACCTACGCTTACATCATGTTGAAGTGATATTCCTGAGTTCAGCCACATGGCAAGTTATGAAATGATTTACTAAACCTACATGCACATTTAAACACCTCACACTTCTCTTGCTGTCTAGTCTGGATCATCCAAGATTTGTTTTAACATTCTCAATAGCTAGACAGCCTAATCACAAATTTAAAACACAGTATCACGGGATTTTGTAAAATTAGTAAGCGTTTGTATTTTCCAGTCCTCTTGAGGCTTCTCCTGGCTGCATAAACAGTGCGAAACAGTTGCAAACCAGCTAGATTTAGCTGGAGAATTTCCTGTACAGAGAAACTTTTTGCCACCAGAGCGTGGGCAAGGATATAAACTCCTGACTACGCATAAAAGCCATTACTCATCTCCTACTATCACTCT
>NW_009623193.1:108937-117302 GCF_000690535.1 Cariama cristata
CGCAAGGAGCGACAGATGGATTCAGCCATCTCATGCTCTGTGAAACAGCGTAATGCTATGGCCGTTCAGTCCCCTACAGGTGTGAAGTTATTTCTGCAACCCTTACGTTATTGGTCACATAGATTTGTATCGGAGTGCATCCCTGTAGCCACTTTTTCACTTGGAAGAACACTGAGAAACAAGTTGGGCCATGAATTTCAAGCAGTTGAGAGAAATATTTCCAGCTTCCCAGTCTAACCAGCCCTCGCTTCTATACCCTCCTCCTTTAGTGGAAGAGGTGTACTCAAATCCATGGCTTTAATATTAGCAAGAAAAAAAAAAGAATCAGAATGTTTGAAAACTCTCAAAACCGTTGCTTAAATGACACCCGAAGTCCATACTGAGGAACTGGCTTTCTCATTATGTTAGGGCTGAGAATGGCATCCATTTTGGCCTTTTTTTTTTGCTGTTATTCTGAGGATAAATAGCTTGAGAAGTTGGAGATCTGCAGGACTAGTATGTATGCATCATACACCATTGTAGGTAGCACACTGCCATTTGGCCCTGTTCCTTAATTTCCTCTATGTCATGTAACCGAGTTACATGGTTTACAATGGCAGTTTAAATGTGTTCTGATTCTGCCACTGCCATGCTAGGACAGAAGAAGGAAAGAAATCTGGATTGTTACCACTAAATAAGCATTTATCACATTCTCTCACAATGTTTGTCATTTTTTTTAATAAAGAAGATACACAGCAAATAAAACATATTGATACTGGGCACATCTATTCTCCTGCAGAACTCTCAAAAAACTAACTTAAATATCAACTCAAACTGACATAAGTTCTTTCGCCTTTTTTTTTTTCCTTCCAGATGGTGTGACCCAGTTTGGGCTGACCACTAATATCCGTTTTAAAGGATGTATTCGATTTCTGAAGCTCACCAAGGGTACTGCTAAACCTCAAGAGATTAACTTCAGCAAAGCTTTGGAGCTGAAGGGTGTTCAACCGCTGTCATGCCCTGCAAACTAACTGTCATTCAACCAATGTGGGTCTGTTTATATAAGGACCTCAGATCAAAAAAGAAAAAAAAAATCTATATATACATTACATTCATAATAAAATGTCTTTATGCAAGTATTTGAGTAGTGTTTGTGGTATATTCAAATGGCTGTTTCAAGTACCTCCTGAGAATGCAAAAACTAATCCTTTCCCCCCACCCAGTTCATTAAGGGAGTACAGCAATAATTTTTATCTATCTCTTTCCTTATAGCCTGAAATGGAAATGTTTCATCATTACTCTGATGAGTGAGATCACATATTATGCAGGGTGTTCCTTTACTATGGAACTTAGAATCATAGAATATCTCAAGTTGGAAGGGACCCATAAGGGTCATCGAGTCCAACTCCCTGAAATGCTCCCTAAACACTTTTGGTGACGTAGATCTGTAAACTTGTGTTCCTTTATCACTCTGCATACGGTGCACTTGTGTGCATGCACACCTCTGTCCTCCATGAGAAACAGGCATATTACCTCACTTCAAAACAGTTTGCTTTTAGAAAATTCTTCTGACCATAGTATTTCCGATGAAAATTTCACTGAGAAATTCAAAATTTTATGTAGTCTACACGGCTGCTGTCATGCTATGGCCATGGAACCAAGCACAGGGAAGGAGAATGTTATTGCTTGCTCAATTTATTTGGGATTATTGAAGAAAATGTGTTGCACCTAAAATCCCTGCTATATGAACAGCACTGGATTTTAACAGAGGTTATGTTGTTTGATGCTGGGAGATGTAGTCTCTAATGGAAGGAGTAGAACCAGGTTCTATCACTTACCTGGAAATACGGTTTTAAACAATCCTTTGAAAGTTTGATACCACCCCTCCCTTCAACTCCACATGGTATTGACATTACACATAGCAAAATTCACAAGCCAAGTTTCTAAAGGAAGATGAAATCTGGTCCTGCTGTGTTGGAGCACAATGGAGGTGAAGCAGGAGAATCCCAGAGCCTATTAGCATGGCACACGTCTCTAATCTCTACTGTCATTTATTTAGTTACATGTTTAACGTACAGGCAGCTTCCAAAGTTAGACACTGCTGCTTCTGCTTGGTGCTGTCAGTTTGTGAGGGATTCTGAATGCAGAAACCACCCCAGATCTTCCTTAAATAAAATTTAGAGTGCTCTGTGGCTAGCAGTTTAAACATAGATGGGGAGAGAAAAGTTGCTTCCTCGATTTTCACTAAAATGACAAATCCTGGTGATTTTCCTTAGTGCTTTGTATGTTTTAGAGGCCTACGAAATCATCACCGAAGAGTGGATTATGTTTTCTATGGATTGTTTCAAATTGTTAAACTCTACTTTTGCAAAGATTGTGCCTGGACATGCAGAAGATACACTGTACAAATGTAAAAACAACTACCTACACAAAAGAGAAAAACAACAGGGGGAAAAAAAAAACCAAACTAAACACCAAAACAAAACCAAACTAGCAGAAAGGTAGCAGCACAACCATGCAATTAAAAGAAAAAGGGGTTTTAAATTTTTTTTTTTCTCCCCACAGTGAGCCTTGATACACTTTTTCAGAATTTCTGACATTACTAAAAAAAAAAGCCTAACTGCAGCATTTGTGCTGCCAGAGAGCACTCCTGCAGGAGTGCTTTGTATTTTACAAAAGGCTGCTTTGGCATACAATGTTTCTTTAAACTGCCATGGAAAAAAAAACACCTTTATACAGGGAAACTGCATTAAAGAGATGATAATAAATATGTATATTGCCACTCTAATGATTTGGGAGTCTAATGTTGATCAGATACACCTGAAGAAAAACCATCTAACTCCTGTGAAGCCCTGAAGTCATTGACTTCAGCAAGTATTCTAGTTTTCAGTTGCAACTAGCCCTTTAATATTAGTAGTTAATGGCTGTGCAATGCATGTTCAAAGTGCTAAGAAGTAGTAAAGAATTGTGTCTGAAAAAGCCTAAATTATGGGACATGTAGTGTCTTACTGTAACTTCTACATTCTAGTGCCACTAACAAACACACTGTAAAATACCAACGTGTTTCTATTTTATTCTTTTTATGTTTGTCCCTTGTATTTACCTACTCTCATCCCTGTAATATTTTAGGATAGCTTGCACAGCTCAAGAAAAAAATAGGCCATAAGACTTCAAATACAGTTGAGTATTTCCAAAATTCCTGAAAAATATGAACAAATGAAGCCCCGAGACTTTTCTACAGAGGGACTATGTTCTTGTCATGAATTTCTCACAACCCACAGAACATCCAAGCTGCTTGGCCCACTACACCCAAGTTTAGAGATGTATTTCCTAGCCCTTAGGTTCTATTCAGCGTGTTGGATTCTTTTTTAACCCAAACTTGCTTGCAAAGTTTGGGAGGCACTTGAAGACACTAGGGAAATTCAAACAACTAAACAACTGAGAGCACCATGAGTTAATACCGTGCCTGGCCTCGGAGGGAGGAAATTGCCACTGCTCTGCTCAGCGCTGCATCAGCAATGGTCTTTCACATAAAGATGTCTTTGCCTTCGAAACAAATACTGGAGTTTCTGCATAAAAGAAATGGAAAGGAAAAAAAAAAAAAATGAGAGGCCTTTATGGTCTTTGCTCTGTTGTTGAATTATTTCTCCCTTGCATGGCCTTCCAGGAATGTGTGCGACAGAGCAAAAACAATGAAACAATACATGTTTCTACATTTCTTGAACTTTTGGGTGGAAAGAATCAAGCAGCTGCTGTCCTCTGCTAAAGGAAATAAATTCAATAGGCTGAAACAACAGCTACTTCAGCAAATAGCCAAGCTAAAAGGAAACAGAAAAAGCTGCCTAATTTGTTCTCGTAGATCACTGAGTGGATGCACCAAGTACTGTTAGTAAAGCTTTCTGCCTTTGAGGATTCAGCAGAGCATCTTGGAATGATCCCAGCTCCCTGTTACTACCTTTTGCCATGCGACAAATTCATAGACTGGTAGACTCCAGATAAAAACTAAAATTGCCTTAAACTATAAGGTTGTGAGCCTCATATGCAAACTGCTACAGTTGACGTCACTGCTGTCTGTGCCAGGAGCGATGTAATATCCTCCCAGTTCAAGACTGTAAACTAATACACATCTACAGAACACAAGTATCCCCACATACACACCAGTTTTTAAACCTTTAAAGACGACCTTGCAGTTTTCAGCTGTCTAAGATTTTATAAAAGCCTATAAAACACTTCCGAAAATATCCTATGCAATGAAAAAATGTTATTTTCAGAGCAATTTAATGAGATATCATAGCTAGATTTTTAACCTAAATATTATCTGCATTTTCTAATGACAAAACCCTACCAGTTCTTCAGGCATCCAACAAGTCTTACAGTATACATATAAGCTGAATGTTGGTGTAAATACATAGGAAGGAACATCACTTTCATTGTTTCATGCTTCTTAAACAGACAAAACCATCCAGACCTTTCTTCAAAATAATTCCTTAAATATACTGCTGATGTGTTATGCAATGGAATTGAAACAAACCCCCAAATTAGTCAGTCTATATATTTCTATGCTGTTATTCTTCATACTCAAGAGTACAAATAACTTCTTTAGGTACGTGAAGTCCCAGATAATTCCTGACATGATGCATCTATTTCAACTCAAAAACCCAAACCTTTCCATTTCAAGTTTAGTGGAGAACATACCATATGACAGCACTTCAGAAACTAAAATATGTTGTTTAAGCTAAGAAAGAAAATCCTACTGAAAAATCTCCAACAGTCAGTGCGCTTGTACACTTTTCATGCTCCTCCTGGGACCAACATCAGAACCTTTAGCCCAAATCTCACAATTTTCACTTGGCTATGGAGTTATTTATTTTGAAAAGAACTGCACAAAACTTTCCTAATCCTAGAGTTGTCTCCTTATTCCCTTCTTTTTCAAAAGGATGTTTGAGTATAAAATGAAACTGATGCTTTTTGTTTGCCCCATCTTTGTCTAAGACCCTGTAATAACAATAATAATAAAAGTAGATGTCTGGAGTTTCAAAGACTAACTTTTATGATATACAGTATTACGAAATATTCTGCAAAGCCGAATAATATGCTGTGACATCTCCCTTTTTAATCATAATTTATTTTGACAACTTCGGTACTTCTAGTTGGCATAAGCAAGGAGGGATGACTGGCAGTTGAGGCCTTAGAGTAGCTAAATTTCCTGTGGTTTTCTTCATTATGATTCTGTACTACAATATAACATGAATTTGATTTAAACAGCCAAAGACCTCACTCTTTCACCGAGTTTCATGTCAAGAAACTGGCTCCCTGGGGGAGGTAAAACTGCCGCGTGTGCACCCATCCCTCTGCACCGAGGGAAGGCAGCACGTGGAGTGACGTCGGCTCCTGTGTCCCTCAGGGGCATAAAGGTGGAATAAAAATCAGGGCCCTTTCCTCCACAACTTCAAATGCTTTGAAGTTAGAGTCTTCTTAAGCACTGAGACGCCTGGAGGTATAGACAGGCCTAAGACAGCATAGATTGATATCTCTACAGTTCCCATCAGTTTACCACACCTGAAAATTCAGAAAGATCCAAATACTACAAGTTAATCTAGTGTTTCTTATTTACCACCTGTTCAACTAACACCTCAATTTCATTCCACTTTTAAAAATTCTATTTTTATGTTAAAATTGCTTGAGGGAAAGTTATCGCTCCTCTTATTATTTTCTTTGCTTTTTCTTTCTCTGCCTTGTGAACAGCTATGTCCTACAACTGAGCTGGGAGTAAATCTTTGGCCGAGAAGAAATATTCCTGCTTGCAAATGAACCATGTCATGTCAATCTGTTATTGATATACCCATCAGACTACAGTTTTTTCTTCAAATGACCAGAGGAAACAACAGGTTCTCATTTTCACTGTATCTGCAGATGCCACCTCCAGAGCTCTTCTGCCTCCTGTTGCCCGAGAACCCAAACGGTGAGGCTGATCCGTCCGCCGAGTCTGCAGGGCTGCATGCCCGGGCTGTGCCAGCCACCAACAACCAGCAAACTTTGATCACTCCAGAAGTTGTCACCCTGGGTGTTTTGTTTCATTTCATGTCACTGGTAAAACCTTTCTTCCTAATTGGACTTGGTAGCTCTGCCACAATTCACTATGGCACCCAGCGTTAGGGTTACTCTTGACTGAATACAGCAGAACCCCAGCTTAGGGAAAAGTTTCCAGACCCAGGTAATCTCAAACATGACTACCTAGTTTCTTTTCCACAAAGAAACAAACTCCCCCGTAAACCTGAGATGCAAGTACAACCACATAGATCTTTGACACAGAGCTACCGCGTTTTCAGAATTTAACCTTACATATGTATTCCCTCAAGCCCATTTCTTTCTGTTAATGGCTGCGTTATTGCTATTATTCAGTCCATTTTGACAATCTGAACAAATCTCCCTATTAAGTAATAGAAGGTTTAGCAAAGGGGGTGAATTTGGCTGGAATAACTGATCAAATTGGTTGAGAATTCACTGATACTGAGGCAAGTAGGAAAAATCTAAGTAATTTCTGACTGCAGTTACAAATCCACTGTCTTGTGGAAAGTGTCAAAGTCGAAAGGCCAGGGTACTGCTAACACTGTACTGCATCTCCCCCAGGCCACGGACAGCTGGCCAGAAGAGCAAACTCCCCCCACAAAAACTACTTGCAACAGTGGGTTGCCCTAAATTAGAAACTCCAGCTTCCATCTGACGCTGCGTACAGCTGCTGCATGCTGAAGGGAAAGGTTACAACGTGCAAAACACTGAAATGACATCTACGTAGGAGATCACACATTCACACAGCCAAGCGCACAGCTCTGAGAAGGAAATAAGCAGGTCAGGAGTGCCATTAGAGCAGGGCAGAGAAAAGGGGTGCTACAGATGGGAGTACTTGATCTGCAAATCTGCACCAGGGCCAGACACAAAATGGCTCATCGTGCTTTGTTTCTGGCTTTTCTCATGTAAATGAAAGAACTTTAAAAAAGTAATATAAATTTCTACTCAATGTGTCTGTTTTCTCTCCTGAAGATTATGACTATTCAACAAGCAGTTAATGGTTATGGGTATAGGTAGGTTTTTCAACAGTGTTCTAGAGTTTGTTTGGTTTGGTTTGTTTTTTTCCTGAATTATTATGAGTCAGAAAATCCAGAAAATTCAACACTGCTTCTCACACTACTAAGTTGTTTAGTGTCCACCCTATAAAGGGATAACAGAGACGAAAAACCCCCTGTATTGAGACATTACACTTGAAAATACAAACTAAAGACAGCAGTGCTGCATTCCAGTTAAATCAAAAAAGGATTAAGCAGTCATCACTGGTCAAAATCCAACATAGCCACTTTAAACCTGGTAAGGTAAGGTTACTGTACTGGTAAGCTCAATGTTGATCCATATCATAGCTCTAAGGCCAAGTTTGCAAGTTGTTAACACATTCAGTGCAAGACTAAGGCAAGCACGACCACAATGCACAATCACACCTTTGTATACGTTGTCTGTAAGGCATACGCTACGTTAAGCCTCCAAGCAGTTTTCTATACTTAACTGCAGTAGCAGTGTGCTCTCAAACACCAGTTGGCAGTGGCACATTGGGTTGTGAAGTCTCTAAAATGTGATTCCATAAAAGACATTAGATGTTGCTGCTACTTAGGAACTGTTGAAAGTACAAGAACAGATGGAGAATTAAGTTTACCATTTAGCTGCCTAGTTCATGGACCATTTTCTGTTCCCCTCACCAAAAATTTTGGAAACTAAAAATTTTTATTATACTGGCATTTCTCTTCTCCATGGTGGATTTAATAAACCATTTCTTCTTTCACTCTGTGGCGTGACACCTTTGTAATATCCTGCTTTGTGGTATATAAGAACTGACAGTTTTGACTGATAGTAATTTGCACTGACAATCGATAATTATGTCACTTTAGTAAACAACAGGTTTCTTTCTTCACAGATATACTGTATTTTCTCATTTTTAAAATTGTTAATTACAAAACAAAAAAACTTGTGTGGCCATTTGACTTTTTCTACCACTTCTTATGTGGCTGATTTGGGGCCATCAAGAAAGCAAAATGAGTGTTTTCCTGTACCGTAGGGGATGCTCTTGAAAGATGTGGACAGGCCTAGCTCTAGAGGAAAGAGTCTTGCAGCAAAGAAAGTCCCAAACAACCAAAAACTCCCACCACACAGCAGAAAGGGCTTGAAGAGGCCCCCTAGTTCATCCTGTCCTATTTGCAGAGCGATGGCCTAGCCAGTAATTCCCCCTTTGTGTTTGTGCATGAGGCTTCTCCTGTGATAAAGCCTTTCCCTAACAGGCATCAGCACTCCGTGCCCATCCTTGGCAGGTGTCCGGGGGGGGGGGGGGGAAGACACAGGGCAA
>NW_009623193.1:117324-127071 GCF_000690535.1 Cariama cristata
CCATCCTGGGGGGGGGGCTGGGGGGGGGGGGAGGAAGACCAAGGAGCAGAGGAAGAGGAGCTGGGTAGTTTAGCAGAGGAAGAAGAGCTGGGTAGCTTATATACTTGCAAAGATTCTTCAACTCATCCTTTTTAAACTTAATAATTCTAACTTCGGAGAGCTTTCTCTCTTCTAAGCCAGTTCAAGACTGCAGATATAACAGCACTTCAGCTCTGTAGCTGGCCAAATGCAAGCACAATTCAAGATAAGGGCAATTTTACAGTCCTGCTTCATTTATCAAACCTGACATGTACTGCACATTATGATTTCCATGTAATGGTTTGACTGTAAATTTACCCTCAGCAAGATCCTTTTATATGCATTCAAACTAATTTACCTCTCACTGATTGAGTCCTAACTTGTAATTTGCTTAAATGCAGAGCCTAAATTGACTAAATCAAATGCATTTGCGCAAACTCAATAAACAGAACCATTACCCACTGAAATAAGCAAGTCTCCTAAGAGCATCAAATGCTTCCTTACAGTGGAAGAGTTGGCTCAGCAGCCAACCACCACTCCAGCTAATGACCATGTTTCTCCCTCTATCTCATTAGCCAGTCTGAGGACTCTAATTTTCCCCCTCTAAAGAGAAGTGCAAGAAGCATACATAGCTTTATCAAGTACTGCAACCAAAGCAACTAAAGCTCATTTTCCAGTGTAATGAAAAGGAACCAGTGGAGAAAGATACATTTGAATATGCCTGTTAATGCAGAGCTAAGCCATAGCCATCCTTACAGATCTCAGCCAGCTAGCACACTGTATCCATTTGCGGAGAAGGTCATAAAATTATTGGAGCACTGTGTCAGTACATGTTTTTTATAGCAGTGCAAATACAGTTGCATCTTACTGCTCTCCTTCCGACTCAGCGCTTAGAAAGGGACATTGATTTGCAATTGCTAAGTAATCATTTAAAAACAACCACACCACCATCAGTCAAGAATGCATTCAGCTTCTTAACGAAGGATGCCCAAACCAGGATCCACCCGAATGGGATGGAAGACTCTTATGAACTGCATGACAACCTACCCCAGGTATTTCACTTGTGTAACTTTATTTCAGTGGCTTTGTAATTTAAACATAATGGTGGCAATAACAACAGAAGGCAGCATATAGTAGTTTACACCAGCTTAAGAAAACCTGTGTTGGATTAAAAGTATTTAAAGCTTCATGCTTATTGAAAATAATATCTGAATGGCACGTGGTACACCACATATACCAAAAGTTGTTCTGATATGGAGAATTACTACTGCAGGGCAGTACTGCTACACTAAGCATTCTCACTAGAAGTTACTACCATGGGTACACCTTCAAGCTATGATGCAAGGGGGGTTAAGCAGCAAAGTTGATTCTGAGTTAAAGTGCAAACTTCAAGTATCTAGTCACCATGAAGAAAAGAAAGTGTTACCAAAATTAATAAGACAATACAAACATTTTTTGCTGACATGTATACAATAAATATATAACCAGAACTGAAAGTCTTAAACTAGCAGAGTAATTTTGGGAACAACTACCAAGTTTTTAATACAAACTATTAATAAAATGTAGCATTTATGAAATACTTACCTTTAAGATGCTTTAGGAATATTAACTCATTCATTTTTCTATTAATAATCAAAAGTCGTAATTTGGGCTTGCTACAAACAGCATGCCTATGGAAAACCCATAAACCCCAGGAAATTAAGTTATCCGACACAATAACTACACCATTCTGCTTCATCTGTTCCTCCTTTGAAACTTCTGCCTTCAGTTCTCTGTATGCTAATTTCTGTCAAAAATCAGTAAGTAAGACTCTGTTGTGGTTTCCAAGACGAGATGTCAAAGAATTATGTACAGATCTACCAAAGACAGATTTTCCTCAGACATTCCTGGGTAGCTCTGGTGTAGCTTTATACAGATTGGCCCTGAACAACGATAGCAATAACGAAGGAAGGGGGTCTTATCATTGAGAAATTCTTCTGTCCTGCATGGGGTCTTGACTCTCCCTAGTGCATGTGACGAGAACATGAAGGGTCCAGGAATTACTAGTACTTTGCAACAACTATTACTTTTTTAATATTTCTGTTAGGGATTAGTAGGTAAACGTGTGGAACTGCAGGTTTGTAGGACGACTGCCAGCTGAGAACATGGCATAGCAGACTCTTGGCAACAACGTCAGCAACCCAGTCCACATCCTTCTTTGGTAGTAGAAAAAGTTGCCAAAAGGCAATGCTTCGAAAAAAGATTTGTGTCTGTGGCCCATGTTTTGTGTGACAGGCCCTCACTCAACAACCGAGATCAAAAAAAGGGAAAAGGGACACTGAAAAGGCAGGCAGGTAAGGGAACAGGAGGTTAAGGTGGGAGGCAACGTTGAGTGACAGCAGAGAAAACCTGAAGAAAGCATTTCTTCAAACAGCAGCCACGGAGGGAATTCTGTCTGCTGGACTCAAATTGTAGATATCTAAAACACTAAAATTAGGACCTTTGAACACATCTTCTTGTTTAATTCCCTTACTAAGTTTGCAGTTAAAATTTGCTATGTCTTCCCTGCCAAAAAATGGCACGTAAATCCAGATGTAACAGCTCAGGCTACTCAGCAAGGTTCTGCCCTGGTAAACGAGGGAGAACAGGATTTCCAAATACTGCAAACAGAATTAAGTTCCTAGATCTGGGTCCTGGTATTTTTATTTTTTTAAGACTTTTTAGAAAATGTACTCCTTTTCTATACTGAGCATTCCCCTTATTTTTCATTGTCTTGATATAGAAACTATAGTCCAGGAAGTAGTATACTAGAATATATTCACTGGAATAGGTCCAGGATTAATCACATCTTCCAGAGCCCACAGTCTAAAAGACTTTCCATTCTGGGTTTATTCCAGCTACAATTAGGATAGTTTGGGCACTAAGGGAAATTGATGTATTAATTTGCTGTATCCTGAGGAAATAAGTGGTGCAAAGAACCAACAAAGCCATAAAGCAAGCCACAGCACTGTTACTGCTTTAATTCCAGTTCAGGCAGAGGTTTATTGAAACCCATCAGCAGTCGTTCCATCTTTTATGGAAAACCAATTACCACTCTCAGAAGTCCCCTTTCCAAAACCAACTCACCTGGAGCACAAGGAGTGCCATAGATCTAGAAAACAAAAATGAGCTGTAGTGGTCTAATCGCTTTCTTTTCTCCTCAAGAGTATGTTCGACTGGCATTACCTTGCCTATTAGACACTAAAGAAAGTGCTGTGTGATCTACGACTACACTGCGAAGCTGAAAATTGCTAATGGTGCATATGCTGTAGCCATGATGCATCTACCAGATAAGATGACACCCGGGTTATCTCCAAAAATTGCAGTCTCATCGAAGAGACAATATAGCCAGAGATTTTCAGGGAACTGCTAATACAGGGGGGATGTTACACACCATTTCTTCCTTCTGGACCATTGCCAACACTGTGATTAGCAGGCTGTTAGCAGCTGCACAGGCTCTTCAAGCACATGGACATCTCATAACAGTCTAACCTTGTATTACATAAAAAATAAATATAATCTCACATACCCCTCTCCAATTCTGGGAAGACCGCTGCCAACCAAGTGTCTCTAAAGAAGGCCTACATAGACTGCAAACCCTCTTATGCTTGTACAGTACAGAGTGATGTTGGCTTAAAAAACAGTATGAATTAAATCCAATTCAATCCCTTTCTTTCCCCATGTGTCTTCCTGCAAAACCAGACATCCTTGTCTACAGCAATGAACAAGAACTTACTTAGTAAAGGTGCATGTTCTTCATTTTTCACAGCAGTTAGACATACACATACTGTCAGTCTGTCTCTTGCTGATCTGCTCATAGTTAGTGCTGCTTCAAACCAATAAACAGAATAAATATTCAGCACTCACTCGCTTGCCTTGAAGCCCATTTAATGTGACTGGAGAGACAAGGGCATGGAAGAGTCAACCACTGCAGCAACACAGCTAAAATCTTTCTCTTCATGGGTAATGAGCAACTGCGTTGAGGAACTGGTGTTTTTTCTAGTTGGCTTCTTTCACCCAGTTTGAACAAGCTGATGAAGAACTACTGTCCCTCCAGGGCAACGATGTAATTAGAGGAAACACTGTAGAATCAGAAGAGGCAAATATATTTGAGGTAAGTCACTGTGAGCAAGACTCCCGTCAGTAGCAACCATTTTATTACTGCATTTCTAAATTCACTAATTTCACTATCAGACACTCTATTCAATCATTCTGCTTTGTTCTAAGAGCTTGTTTAAAGTAATACCAGCTGACAGAGGCGTCATTATTGTATGTACAGCACATGTTAAGCTTGTCACGGTGCTTCTTTCTCAGGAAGCATCAGAAGCCGGATTAGGACTGACCTGTGCAGCCGGGCACTGTGCCGGGGAGCATCTTGTCCACCTGCAAGAAGTGCAGTTTGGTTTCTTCCTCCCCTGAGAGCTGTTGCTAGACCATTCTCCCCTTCTTAATTATTAAAAAGAGAAAGTCAAATCCTGCTTAGCCCTTTCAGAAGGAGAAGGTATTTTAACTTGTGTCTAATATACAGAATATAAGTATTACCAATCTATCTCTCTGAACTTGCTTGAGCTTGGAGCAAGGGAGTAGGCAAAACACTGACACTGGTACAGGCACAGTACCACAAAGCCAAGCCACAACAAACAAGACATAGCTGGAACTTCATTTCCTCCCTTCCCTCCCTTCCATGGATGCTTAGGACCGGGCTATTTCCTTCTAGTTTGTACCTGGGTGGTACCAGTGTGAGGGGATGAAGGGCTACAGGTCCTTCCATTGACGTGCCCTCTAGAGAGCCTCTGCCAGTGCCACCACGGGCTCCTGTCCTTCCCCACGGCCTGGGACCCCAGGTGAGTCTCCTGGGCTGATGGCCCGGGAAGCTGTTCTCCTTGGTTGGGAAGTGGCGGGAGAGAAAGGTGATACGGGAGCGGCTCGATGTTCTAGGCACATTTACTCCCTCGTAATATGGAGAAGATTCATCTTTCAGAGTCAAAATGATTGACATTTTTGCTATTTCCACCTTCTCTGTCACTGAAGAAACACAATGATGTATATCTACACCTGGTTTTATTCACAGATCCAAGACTAGGTGAAGTCTTCATAAGCAACTAATGATTGTGACTGTCTC
Organism: Cariama cristata; assembly: GCF_000690535.1. NCBI lineage: Eukaryota > Metazoa > Chordata > Aves > Cariamiformes > Cariamidae > Cariama > Cariama cristata. The sequence goes on from NW_009623193.1 coordinate 122,483, forward strand.
TAGATGCCCAGCTCAGGGCACAGCAACAAGCGCCAATTAATAAAAAGCAAACAAATGAGCCGCACACACTCTTTTGAGCCCAGCTTTCCTGAAAAGCTAAGTCCTTCTGAGGTGCCCCATTTTGGGAAACAAGTCAGCCAACCATAATCACCACTCACACTTTGCAAATTCAGCTGCAGTGCGAAAGATGGATTTGCTTGCTCAGTAAGGTCCTCTCCTTCATTTTTCTGACATAAATTTCTGTGCATGTCAGTTTGTATTAATATCATCATATCAGCTATCTTTCTCCAGTATTTCTGCAAACAGACTACCAAAATATACTCATGAGCCCAGTGGAAGGGCTACTTAGAACCAAGTAAATAATAACAGAACATAACAAACTATTTTCTGGATGATATATATGCAGTAGTGAAAGTCTGGAACACTTCATTAGTCCTCATACACAGTTATTTTAGTTCAAAAATAATTAAATTATTTTCTACAGAGGAAGAAAATTGTTCTGCTGTAATAGGTAGTAAGGAGTACTGGCTTTTTTACTGCTGCTGCAAGAAATATAAATGCATTTTCAAAAAAATGTAAGATCTATCTTCTTCAATAGCAGAAAACAAACAAGAAAATAAGTCTGTGAGCAGTATCTTCTCAATGCTTCTTTTATATATTTTAATATTTTTTGTTCCATAAATGACTTTGAGCAAGTGAAAATAATTTTCTTGTTAACACATTGCAAACTTCATTTGAATGGTGGCCAGGAAAGAAGACTTCATGTCATCTTATGTTGAAAGTGTGTAAACTTTCTGTGGAGAGAGTTGCACTATAAGCGCCTGCTATTTCGTAACAGGGAGACAAGACAAACACTACATAAGAAAAATCATAGTGGGTCAGACCTTACCGAAACAAAACTCACTTCAGTATACTTTACCTTTCTAGCTATAGAAATCGCCACATGACAGGTGAAGAAGGTCAGAACACTTTTGTGGAGCAAAAAAGATTAAATGCTTCAGATGTACAAGTAATTTGATTATACTCTTCTCCAACTGTCTCCCTACCCAATTTTTGGAAACTGTCAGATGCGACTAGAACTCTATATATTTGCAAATCACATATTTCATCACTAAAATAGAATTAACATATAGAGCTGCAAATAGGGTTATCTGCTTCACTACAGTGTTGTAGCATAAACACACCAGATTGCTAGCTGGAAGTAAGAGTTATTCCAAAGTTCTCTATGGATCCACACCCACAGAGACTAGCAGGATAGCAGCAACTACACCCACAAAAAAAGGCAAGCAATTTGAACGCTGTAGAGACTCCTCAACGGCTTTGGCTTACAGTATACTTTTAAATCTAAGGAATTTCACTTAATATCATACCAGAAACATCCTTTACTCACAGTCCTTCTTTAAAATGTTTCATGGTTGGTTTTCAGCCTGGTGCTCAGTGGCATCAGGTAAGAACTTCCTTATTAATAAAAAAATTGGAACTATACATCCCGTCTGTTCTGGGCTGCAAGAATTAAAGGCTAGCGCAGCTTTCATTTCTTTAAAGAAATGGCAAATCCTTATGTGAATGAGTTCCAAATACTTCAATAGAATTTTTTATTCTTATCTCCCCACCTTTTTTTTTTTTTTTCCTAAGGAGCTGAAAGGACTATGAAAGGTGCAGAGTTGGCAGACATTGGTGAATATTGTATTCATGAGGGAAATCTTAAAAGCCTGAACAAATGTAACTCTCTAACTTTTGATTTCATTTCTAAGCAAGCTGATGTCTGGGAATCTTTGCAGAAGGAAGCTTTCGGTCTCAACCTGCATCTCAACTCTTTTTCATGAACAGAAAGCTGTAATTCAACCCACCCTGAAGTGCCATTGCAGCAAGACCATGTTACTGGTAGAAAGCGTTATTGATGGCAACCCCTGTATGATGGCTGCTTGATCCAGTCTAACGATGAGGATCTGGAAAGTATTACTAATTTGCAACAAAGCACTATACAGTGTGCATTTCATAAATCTCTCCTTTCATGCATATAAATGCAGAAGCAAGAACAGACTGATCATGATATTACAAGATATTTATATTACTGGAGAGCATGAATGATTTGCCCTTCTGAGATGTCCTGATACATAAAACTGCTCCTCCGTTGGGGTGGGGAGGAGCATAATGTTTTCCCCCTAAACTGCAAATCCTACAACGTGCTGAGTAATAGATGCTGTCCCCATCTCTACCATAACCTTGAGAGTTTGGTAGTTCTCAATGCCTCCACTGGCCCTGTGCAACTCCTTGGAGGCACACAGCTCACGAGCCCTACAAGGAGCATGACTGTACCGAGGTCATGTTGCTTCGAAGGGTCTATGAACTCAGCTTGGCTCTCATCTTTCCCCTGACACCATTGCCAATATAGTTCATAATTTCTACCAACCTCCTCACTTCTTGGACTGTGAGGCTTCAGCAGCCCATTAGAACATGGGAATTGCCACTTTCAGTCAGGCTCCATCTGCTCTAACAGTGCTCAGAGAGCAGCCACAGACTTATCAGCGCTGGGTTAGGTTTAAGGACACTGCAAAAGCCTTCCAAGGGACTCATGGGCCTCCATGGACGACTCGACTCAGTGGTACCTCTGACAACTGCAGAAAGGCTCATACCAACTGAACAAGCAGAAGGAGCTCTCCTTTGAAGCTTCAACACAGCACATATAGCAGACTCTCCCCCAGACTGGCCTTGTCTCCCACTTTCTCCCAAGCTATGGAAGTATTATGTAGAAGGTATCTGTCTCGCAGAAAAAGAATTATTCCCATTGGGGCATAACATAAGCCAAGAGAGTTTATGAAATCAGAAGATAACTTTCACCCTACCTTTCCCACCTGTTTTCATTACTCCCAAAGCTTTTATCCCAGAATACTTTCTTCTCGGTGGGTTCTGCCAGCCTGGTGCACGCTACCTGCCTGTGAGGCTCAGAGGGAGCAAGGAGGACCCTTCCCAACAGAACAGACTACACCAGCCTCCAGCTTCTACACGTCTCTCTGAAGAGGCAATCTTGTTCAGCTCACAGCAAACAAGGTCTGACATCAGGCTGCTGTCGCTTCCAGCTGAACAAGGTAACGTTCAGTTCAAACCATGTACCAAGGCAGTTCAAATTTCACTTCATTTGCTACATCATCAGTGCCTTGTTATTTATATAAATATTCAATTTCAGATGTTGACAGAGATGGAGTTGATACTGTTCAGTTTCACTGAATGTTCCCTTCTCCCTGTGTTGTAAAACAAGGAACGGGGATGCTTTATTTTGGATTACATTTCACAGCATAAATCTTTGTCTAAGTCTTTTTCTGCCCTACAGAACTGAGACCTAATCTCATTTTCTACAATGCTGAGCAAAGAAAACTAGAAAATCACTCTGCCATGCAGGCTATTCAAAGTGCACACTTCTGGACTGCAGGGTAGTATTGATATTAGATCAAACCAGGTGGGTGGTTTGTTTTTTATTTGCTTTTGATATATTTTGTTAGAATGTGAAACCCAAACATCACACTGCAGCTTTAGAGATAAGGGCACAGACCTTCTAGAAAAAGTAACTATTGAAGAATGTGCTCAAGTGTCTATGTTTGGAAATTGCTTGACCAGTTAGCTGCCTCCAGCTCCTAAAGACACTCCAGTATCACACAAAAAAAAGAAGTATTTTCCACATGCCAACTACAAAAGCAAATGAATATAAAGTTTAAAGTTTCTTGTGAAAATTTTTAGCAAATTATGCCAAATAATTGGCTAAATCCAAGGAGGGAAAAAAAAAAAAAAAAGGTGCTATTTGCTCTAAGTTCATTGCTACAAAGAATCATTAAATGACTACTTGCCAACCACCCTCTCACTGTTTAATGAGCATGTGGGATCATGCTCTTGGTGGGGGGAATACGGATGAACCAGACACTCCGAATCAAGTTTCCAGTGTAACACATCCAGTATAAAGAAAGCAGCAGATAATATACTAAGTTCTTAAGAAAATCTGGCCCATAAAAGTTAGAACTGGTCCTTCTGTTCCTTAATAAACTTCAATGAGACACAAGAGACAATTAGGCTGAATAGTTCTGCTTACTTCACAGTTTCTCTTATTCTGATATAAGACCATTCAATTTTTTATGGGCTGGTTTTGTTTTTTTCTTTTTCAAAGGCAGCTAGCTACCCTCTGAGGACAGTCTGAAGAGGACTAACAACAAGCTATTCCCAGGGCAAGGGACACAAGGAAATGTTATATTAGGGTAAATTTGCAGGGACTTCTACTTTAGAAAATAGATTTAATAATTTTCTCTGAACTTTGCATCATATTGCCCTCAGTCTTCTGAGATTGCTGCACATCTCCCAGCTAAACCAGATTTCGACACTAAACAGAAGGGTAAAATTAGGGCTCTGTATTGAAGAACTGGCCATTACCATAACTTCTGAGATTAATATCTGTACTCAACACTACAAACTACTATTTCCTTGTTCTCACACCCCCTTGCCAGAGGGTAGACAGGAGGTGCATTGACAGGGGACAAATTAAACTAAATGAAGCCAAAAGCAGATAAAAGCCGCACTGAAATTCAGCGAGCCAAGGCATTCCT
>NW_009623193.1:127103-131266 GCF_000690535.1 Cariama cristata
AAAGGTCAGAGGAGAAATAAATTAATAGTTCGAGAAAGATCATTTGTACCTATGCTGTTTTATTCAGAAATGAATGGAATTTGCAAGAAGTATGACACAGATGAAAGAGGATTCAAGAAAGACTGGGTAATTACAGCAGTTGTTTAACATTTCTAAGCAGATCTTTGGATGACCATTTAAGAGAATGAAGAGACAAAGCTAAAGGCACAGGACTGCTGGTGGTTACAGTCTCTGTAAGCCTGAATATATTGAGTGCCTGCAGAAGCTTAATGGCAGAGTTACAGTGAAGAGCTGTACACAGTTGCCCCTCTTCATTTCCAGGCGGTGTGGCTGCCTCAAGGTCACTGGGATGCTGGAACAGCATGGATGGACTGGAAGATGATGAAAGGGGTGGAAGGAAGAGAAAGAGAGAACAGAATCAGTTGGGAAAGAAACTGTTTCTGAATAGGAGTGACACAAAGAAATACTGTATTAGGATTCAATCAGTTCAAGAAGGGAAAATGTTGTATTCCATCAAGATTTTTAAATTTTTTTTAGCAGTAATTAATAATCAAATTGTCACAAAGCAGAGGACCAGTGTCGGAGCAAAACCAACAGTCCAATGAGACTCAGCTTCTGAAATGTTGCCCTGAGGTACCCCATCAAAACACGCACACACTGCAGGGACAAGATGGGCACAGTACTGACCCTCCAGAAACTCTCTCTTCTTAAAAAGCAGCCAGAAAACAGCTGTTCACTTCACTCTTGCTTATTTGGTTCTTAAGCAGGAGCCCTTGGGGCAAGTTCTTGGTAGGGGGAGAGATGGTGGCAAGGTTTTCTGTGGTTTCAGATGTGACCCAGAGCCCTGAACGTGAGCTAGTACAGAGCAGAGGTGAGCCCTGGAAGTGAAAGGGGTCTGTGGTTCAAAACTTGCACTGGCGCTTCCCATACAGCCTGTAAGGACAGAAAAATCTCCAGAGGCACCGTAACTGTTCACACAACTGGGAAGAGGGGAAGAAAAAATAAATTCTTCACTAACCATTAAACACAGGAATTATAAAACGCTATCCAGAGAGCACAGTTCCTCCTGCCTTGGTTTACCAAAGCACACCTTGACATAAACTGTCAGGTTGCTGCGGTGTCAGAGACCAAGACACTTTTTCTTTACCTGAATTCCATGAGAGAGTTGATGTGCTTTTGTGAAGGGGGACCTATTCCAGCAAGGAGTCCAACAGAGACTGGCTGCAAAGCTTAAAAGAAAAATCTTTAAAAGGCAAAGAAAAGCAGAGCTGCCCACAGGTGGCAATCATATCCTTTGAGTAGTGCAGTACACGGAGGTGTTAGAAGAGAATAGAAAGGTCTTAGAGCTGCACTGACATAGCTGTAGCAAGATTTACATATATATATTTTTATTATTAGTGGAGCATTCAAAGGCAAAATCCACAGGGATTAGGACACTCTTTACCTCCCTTCACTGTGTGCTACATGTTGTAATAGCACAAAGGACCAGGCCAACGCTGCTGACCCTACAAACAATATCCAAAATGCTAATCATGGCAGAAGCCTCAAAACACATACCCTGAACACTGCAGAAGGGAGAAGAGAAGCAGACGAGGCACAGCTCAGAGGAGAGAAATAACAGCGATTCCAAGTAAGTGTTTTTAGAATTTACTGTGCCACAGCCACAGGTGTCTTGGCAGAAAAAAAATAGTTGTTTCCTAGCTTTACCAATGGTGTGTCATTGGCTTAGCAAGTACTGTACTAGCTCAATTCCTCTTATAATGATCCAAGCAGATTTGATATAATCAACTTAGAAATTCATTGGAAAGAATGAAGAGCAGAGTATTATAATCCTGTGTGTTCTATATATACGCCCAAAACACCCACACTGTGGTTGTACAGAAAAAAACTAATTACGCTGAGTTTTCACAAAAAAACCCTCATTATTCCCAACAACAGCATTCAAAGAGAAAAGTTAGCCAATTTAAAAAGGAAAAAAAAAAAAAAACCAAAACACAAACACAAAACCAGCCCCACACTATTCTCATGACTGCCTTTGAGTGTTGGCAACACCACTTGCAGGACAACATCTCATCAAGAGTGGCTCGGGACATGAGTATTCTCTTCTTTTGACTCCTCCTAGAAGACCTCTGGTGAAACAGTTCTGCATGGATGACAGAAACATTTGGTCTACAGACTTGGCTGTCCCATTTTCTCAACTTGGAAGGAACTGGAATAAATAAGAATCCTCTTCTGAAGTACTCCATTTCATGTTCACACACTGGTCCACCATTGTTATCTTAACAATACTTTTAACTATAAGATTTTATTTTTTTTTTAAACAGAATAATTCTCTCACATCTCCCTCTACCATCCAGCCAAGACAAAAATGTAACAAAAATCAGAATAACCTCGTGGCGGAGATCTACAAAAAAAAAAAAATACACCATCTTAAATGTTGAACGATTGGAAAGGTTTTTGCACAGTATGTTTTTTGATCTACTTTTTGCAAAAATGTATCTGAACTAACTATGTCAGAATTGTCTGTTCTCTCATTGCTAAACCCAACGAGAAGAAAAAAATCTTTTTTTTTCTTCTTGGTTCACAATGGCACATTAAAAGCACCAGCAGATATTTTTGCCGACTCCAAGACTGCATGATAAGGTTTCACCTTTATCATACCCCACAAAATACTGCTTATTTCACAATCAAGTGTTTTAAACAAAAACAGCATCGCAGATGGATGTCACCCAAGATTTTACAGTCACAGAAGCAAAACGCAGTACTGTATGAGACTGACACACAGAAGAACAGGAGGCAGACTGGGACACCATGATGGGCACCTCTCAGCTCTGTCTTTCACAGATATGCAAAGCCCCATGACAAGAGCTCCAACGCTGTTTCACCTACTCAGGCTCTTGAAGAAACTCCCTTCATGCCAGATGAATGAGATTTATGAATAAAGACAACTTCTGGCAGACTATAGCAGAGGAGGAACATCCAGAATAAGGGTTTGGGAGCTCATTTGCCTTATAACTTAGCACAATGTAGGAACATACTAGAATATAATCAAGACAACTAAATGAGGTTAGACACACTGTGAGTTTCAGACTAATCCAAAATCAGAAGGCAAGATTTAAATCAACTCTTCTCAAAATAGGGGAAAAAGTGAATAAGCAAGAAACCAGTTTCCAGTTGCTAATCCAACCCAGCCCAGAGTTTGGAACCTCAGACATTTCCAAGCAATTACGTGTTCTCTCATTTATTCTGGGTCACTTAGAGCAAGTCATACATCTGCATGTTGATAACCCACAAGGGATGCTCCAGTAACTCACGCAACCTTGCAATTTTCTGCAACGCAAAGCGTTGCATCCTCGCAGTTTCACTGCGTCCAGACAAGCGGACACCGAGGCCGTACCTGCCTGACGCCCCACCTCAGGTAAATGGGTTATGTACTGCGTGACTAGCCGCAGGTGTGAGAAAACGTACACTAAATTAAACATGTGACTTCATAGAATCATAGAATCATTATGGTTGGAAGAGCCCTCAAAGATCATCAAGTCCAACCGTATACCTGATGCCACCCTGTCCACTAAACCATGTCTTGAAGTGCCACAGCTAAACGTTATTTGAACACCTCCAGGGACGATGACTCCACCACCTCCCTAGGGAGCCTGTTCCAATGCCTAACAACTCGAACAGTGAAGAAGTTCTTTCTAATGTCCAGCCTGAACCTCCCCTGGCGCAACTTGAGACCGTTTCCTCTCGTCCTATCGCTAATTACCGGGGAGAAGAGACCGACCCCCACCTCACTACACCCTCCTGTCAGGTCGTTGTAGAGAGCGATCAGGTCTCCCCTCAGCCTCCTCTTCTCCAGACCAAACCCCCCCAGCTCCCTCAGCCGCTCCTCGTAAGGCTTGTTCTCCAGGCCCTTCACCAGCCTTGCTGCCCTTCTCTGAACACGCTCCAGCAGCTCAGAAGTCAAAGAGCTCTCGGTGCAGCTGACAGGACAGATGGCATAAGAGCACATAGGAACATAGAAGAGCACAAGGAACATACCGCTAGTATCAATTAGATATATGTAGGTAGAGCACTATATTTTAAATTCTCACTTTCTCCAAAAGGTACTGCTTTACGATTATTTATAGTGGAAAAAAAAAAATTGCCAAGAGATTATCAGACGT
>NW_009623194.1:0-1048 GCF_000690535.1 Cariama cristata
TCGGATGGGTGCTGGGTGCTGGGGAGACATGGCAAGGGACCTCTTGCACCCCAAGTCTTTCCCTGTGCCCCCAGCACCTGTAGCCATATCCTGGATAACTGGGATGCTTGAGCCACATGCTGGGAGCTCCTAAATCCAGCAATGGCAGTGTTGGGGGGCAGAAAGGGGCTGTGCAGAGACCAGGAGCCCCCCCAAACCCGCTGGCATCAGCAAAGGGTGGCAACAGCTGGGGAAGGACCCAATTTGTGTCTCTTTCACCCCACTTTTTGCTCCTGCCATGTTTTGGAATGGAGCTGCTCAGTCTCAGAGCATCTTCTCAGCCAGGGGCCTCATCCTGCTCATCACCATCCGATAGCAGAGAGCGATCAAGGCTTCGGTGCCTTTAATTTCTTTTTCCTCCGCGGTTTCATGACGGCTTTTGCAAGTTGGAAGTAGGTCAAGAACTTGTTTCCAAGTCATTAAATGAAGTCCCTGGGTTCACAGCGGTGTTTGCACCTTCTTAATAGTCAATTCGCTTGCTTGCCGTTCATTTAAATCGCAGCCAATTTCCCTAAGTGGAGATGGGCGACTCGCGGGGCCTGTGCGATGAAAACACCTCCGATGGCTCCTCGGGCTCCCCAGGAGCAAGCGAAGGTGCTGGAAGAGTGAAAATCAGCAAAATACCTCAAACCAAGTCAAAAAGAGAGGTTGTGAGGAATGGGTAAGCCTGCGAGAGGGGTGCTTGGGTGCTGTGGGGGCTCAGGGTGGGGATGCGGGGTCCCGCAGCACCCTTTGGAGTTGGGAGCTGGGCTTTGCTTTCCCTCCTGGGGATGGGGACAGGATCTGGCCGATCACCCCAGTGACGCTCCTTCTGCTGCGGGGACACCCAGCCTTTGGGGACTGCAGGAAATGTCCCTTACTGGCACTGACAGCATTGGGCATCCTACTAGCGGGCCAGATCCTGCCCTGCAGCTCTGCCCCAGGGGTGTTTTCTCCTTAAACCTCAACATTTTTTTGGCCAAAACTCCTAGAAATGAGGCATTTCTGCCCCAAACAACCAGGACGGGTT
>NW_009623194.1:1079-5256 GCF_000690535.1 Cariama cristata
TCCCCCAAACAACCAGGACGGTGTCAGCAGCAGGCAGAGCGATGCTCTCACCAGCATCTTCGGACGCAGCACAGAGGGGAATTCGAGGCAGAATAAAAACCCCAAATCTCTTCAAAATGCAATGAAATGAAAAGTTAAATCCCCAGCGAGCTTCAGGCATATGGTGTTCGGGAGGAAATCACCCGGCTGAAGGATAATAACCCATCGGGGGGTAACGAAGCCCCACTCAGCTCCTGCCACGCCACAGCGCAGAGGGGAGGGCAGAGGTTTTATTTTAGCCCGAAGCGCAGATGCTGCTGCTGAGATGAAGGGCAGCAGGCAGCCGGGGGGGAGCATCCTGCCTGCGCTGTCTGCTCCAGCCTCACCGACACCAAAAAAAACCGCAGCTGGATTGTAAGGACTTTTCAATTTTTTCAAATATTTTCAGCGGGGGAACATCTTCTTTTTTTTCTGGGATGGAAATTCTTTCCTATCTGATTTTTTCTCCTTTCTGGGAAAAATCAAGGAGGGGAATAGCCCCTTGCCCTGCCCACGGGGCTTGGTGAAGACCCTCAGGAAGGCAATGGGCAGGTTTGCTCCTGCCTGCGAATGTCAGGGCCATGTCCTTGGGAAGCTGGCAGCAAAAAAGCTTTGGTTTCAGTGATGGTGAAAAAAAATCCCCTAAAAATCCCCTTTTCCCCAACCTCTACCCCTGGGGGGGAGCTTCTGGCTCCTGGTGCATCAAACCCCCCCAAAATTTGGGGCAAGACCCCATTCCCTCGGGGATGCTGGGTGTGCCACTTGGGTGCTGGTGCATGGTTGAGAATCCCCCCCACTGTGGGGTGTCCCTGTTGGGGGTTCACCCCTCTGCCCCCTCCCTCCCCACGGCCGGGTCCCCTGGGTCCTGTATCCCAGCTGGCAGTGGGTGCTGTGCCAGGATGCTTCCTGCTTTGCTGAAAATTAGGAAATTGGTGCCAAGGACCAGCGTGGGATATGGGGTACTGCCACACACCCATGCGTGACCGCATACAACATGCGTGATGTACACACCCATGGGTGTGATGTCCACGTGCCCCGTCCCGGTGCGAGCAGGGCCAGTGGGATGTGAGGAGGGGGTGATGAGGGCAGGGCTGGGGCAGTGGGGAGCACCCCGATACCGCCGGCCCTGCTCTGAGTGAGGGGTGCGATGTGCAGGCAGGCTGTGAGCGTGGGCACGTCGTGAGTGTGGGCAGGCTGTGAGTGTGGGCACGTCGTGAGTGTGGGCAGGCTGTGAGTGTGGGCAGGACGTAGGTGTGGGCAGAATGTGAACGTGGGCAGGCTGTGAGTGCAGGCCATGAGTGCAGGCTGTGGGTTCAGGCCGTGAGTGCGGGCGGTGAGTGTAGGCCGTGGGTCCAGGCCGTGAGTGGAGGCCATGCGTGCAGGCCGTGATTGCGGGCCATAAACACGGGCCGTGGGTGCAGGCTGAGTGCAGGCCGTGAGCGCAGGCCATGGGTGCGGGCTGTGGGTGCAGGCCGTGGGTGCAGGCCATGAGAGCAGGCCGTGAGCACGGGCTGTGAGTGCGGGCCGTGAGTGCAGGCCGTGGGTGCAGACTGTGAGTGCAGGCCGTGGTGGGCTGTGGGTGCAGGCCATGAGTGAGGGCTGTGGGTGCCGGCCGTGAGTGCAGGCCGCGGGTGCAGACTGTAAGTGCAGGCCGTGAGCGTAGGCCATGATTGCAGGCCGTGGGTGCGGGCCGTGGGTGCGGGCTGTGGGTGCGGGCCGTGAGTGCAGGTGGGTGTGGGCCATGGGTGCAGGCCGTGAGTGCAGGCCGTAAGTGCAGGCCATGGGTGCACGCCGTGGGTGCAGGCCATGAGTGCGGGCTGTGGGTGCGGGCCGTGAGTCCAGGCCATGAGTGCAGGCCATGGGTGCGGGCCGAACGTGCAGGCAGGCCGCATGTGCAGGCCATGAGTGCTCAGGTGCTGCCTCCTGCCGCGGGCTCCATTGCCCTCAGCCCATGAGCTCCGGGCTGTGGCTGCTCCCCGTCCTCAGCTGCAGCTTTCAATGCCTCTGGATCTCCTGGCTCAGCCTGGATCCAAGAATCCCAACGCTGGCTCACCCCAAGGGAATCAGTTCCCTCACCCCTTCCTGGGCATCCCGTGTCTGGCATCCCTGAGCTCACGGAGTCTTGCCAGAGATTTTGGGAGGTTTCACCATGCAGGTCCCCCCGGCCAGCCTGGATGGTAGAGGTCGAGGTTGGGGAAAAGAGGATTTTTAGGGAATTTCTCCCTACACCACCCCCATCACTGAAACCACAGCTTTTTTGCTGCCAGCTCCCCGGGGACGTGGCTCTGACATTTGCAGGCAGGAGCAAACCTGCCCATCCCCCTTCCAAGGGTTTTAATAATCCATGTGGGCAGGGGAATGGGATATTCCCCCTCCTAATTTTTCCTAGAAAGGGGGGGAAAAAAAAGATAGGAAGAGTTTCCATCCCAGAAAAAAAGGGATATTTCCCCCTCCAGAAAGACTGAAAGCGTACAACCCCTTATGCTGCCTCAAAACGGCCCAGCTGAAGTGGCAGCGAGCGAGAGGAGCCCGGGACAGGGAAGGGCACGTGGTGGCCTGGCCGGGGCCATCCCCATGGGCAGAGGGACAAGGTAACCGATGTCAACCTCTGTGAATTAACAGGGCTGGACTCCCATGTCACCGTGGCTCCTCCACTGTGTCACGGGTGCCCCATGTGCTCCAGACACCTGGGTTCTCCCCCCTCTGGGATGTTGGGGACAGGGGGCTTTTATTTAAAAGCAATTAAATACATAATCATGTACCCGGAAAAATCACTGCATGAGCATGGGGGGTGTGGCACAGCTTGAGATGCAGCTGGGGGGTGGGGGAGTCGCTGCCTGTGTCCCCAGGCATGACTCCCTGCCTGTGGCACCCTGGGGTGATAGTGCGCCCTGGGGTGATGCTTGGGGGGCTTTGGGCTGGGCAAGGACACAACGAGCAGCAGGGATGCCCCCAGAGCATCACCCAGCATGCAACTGCTGGGCTCTGCAGCTTTGGGAGGGCTCAGGGAGGGACAAGCCCCGCATAGATGCTCACGAGGCAGCAGGATGGAGGGATTGTCTCCCTCCCCAGCTCCCCCAGGAGATGACCCCCGTCCCAGCACCGGAGCGAGCTCCCATCTCTCTTCACCCATTAATTATTGAGGCTTTGGGGATGCAATAATATATTTATGCATCTGTGTCAGCAAACGTGTCATCCCCATCACAGCCGAAGCGAGAGGATGGAGCATGGGGAGGGGGGCAATGCCACCTCCACCACAAAGCCCAGGGGGACCAGGGGCTACAACCAGGCCAGCATCCTCGCCCTGGGCCCTGGTGACATGAGTGTCACCTGCCTGGGCACAGCAGGAGGAGGACATGGATAAATTATCCCTGTGATTGCCAGGATGGCTGAGCATCCGGACACGTGTCTTGGGGTCCCTTGTGTCCACAGGTGGCCATGTCCTCAGGTCCCTTTGGTTTTAGTGGTAATTAAGTGGGTTTTGGACAAGTCAAGTGTGACAGATATGATGAGATGATCTGCTGCCAAATCCTGCTTCTGTAAATCCCAGGCAGGGTCATGGGGTGGGGGCTGTGGTGGCTCCAGCCTGTCACTGGTGGGATGAGGGATGGCCCCAGGCTGTGCTGGGACCTCATGGCCACCCTGCAGACATGGTGTCCATCTTGCTGTGCAGCAGCAGGACTTGGTCCCTGCAGGCAGCCTACCTGCTGCAGATGTTGGTTTTATCTCAAAACCAACTGGGTTTTGAGACCCAAAAGCAACCAACCATCCCAAAACTGGTGGGATGCAGTAGGAGGTCCCCCTCAACATCTTCATCCTTAAATTGGAGAGACGTGGCTTTGATTGATAGACTGTTAGATGGTTACAGTGTTGGCTGGATGTCTGTGTCCCAAGAGTTGCAGTCAACAGCTCAATGTCCAAGTGGAGATGGTTAACGAGTGGTGGCCCTCAAGGGTCTGTACTGGGACCAGTACTATTTAACATCTTCATCAGTGACACAGACTGGGATGGAGTGCACCTCCAGCAAGTCTGCAAGTGATGCCAATCTGAGTGGGGCAGTCGATGCACTGGAAAGACAGGGTGGGATCCAGAGGGACCTGGACAGGCTGGAGGAGTGGGCTGAACTTCAGCCAGGCCAAGTGCAAGGTCCTGCAGCTGG
>NW_009623195.1:0-582 GCF_000690535.1 Cariama cristata
GGGGGGAGAACCCCGGCTACATCTGCCGGCGGGGCATAGGTAGGAGGGGGACAGGGGGGACAGCCCCAGCTTCTGCTCGTTGGGGACCCACCACCACCCCCCCGGTGCCCCATGCTGTGGTGGGGCTGCAGCTGGGGAGCTCGGGGTGATGGGCTCAGCTTGGGGGGAGCTCGGGGTGTTGGAGGAGCTCAGGGAGACAGGCTTGACCCAGGGTGGGGGGATCCCTGGTCCCAGCCGTTTGTGGGGCACCCCCCAACCTGTGCACACCAGCCTGGCTCGATGTGTCCCATAGGGACGTGCATCCTGATGGACAGCTCTAAGGTGGGGATGGCACCGGGGTGTCACTGCTTGGCACCCCTGGGGGCGTCTCTGCCCTCCCCGGTTGCACCGGGATATCCCCAGTTGCCCGTGACCTCCGTACACAGCACTGCCAGGGACGCCCTGGCTTGGGGGGTGGGATGGATGAGGGGATGACCCCCTCTGGGATACAGGAATGTCCTCTGTGCCCTCTGACCGTCTCTCTTTGCTCCCCTAGACCCGTCCCTGAGCCCCGCGCGGACGCCGTACCCCCCCTCGCCCACC
>NW_009623196.1:0-866 GCF_000690535.1 Cariama cristata
CTCTTGAAATCTGTGATAAACCTTCCTTGGGGGAACATCAGATTTTTTTTTTCTTTTGGTAATAAAATGAAACTATCTGTGAACACTTTTCGACATCTATCTTTTTGTGTTTCAAAAGCAGGCCTAAAGCATCACCTCAAACAGCCTTCAGAAAGGGAGGTGTAGCCCTGGCCCCCCACAGGGCAAGTACTCAGAGCTGAATTGCCCCTTTAGCAACTGGGTTATGGCATATACTTAAGCTTTGATTTTTTGGGCTGATTTAAAGCATAGTCTCACCTCAGGTACATTACAATAAACCAATGTATTGTAACAAAGGTAAAGCCGCTGTCAGAGGGTTCTCCTTAAAGAAATTACAATTTCCTAACTAGAGGTCTACAAGGAAGGAAAACTTGTCTTACCAGTACTGCTATTTACTTCTTATTAAGCCAACTGCCTGGTAACACATTTATGGGGCAACAACAACCTACACTTCTCACAGAGGCTGATAACACGAGGGGATGTGTTGTGGCTGTCATGACCTGGTTGCATTTCTCACCTGTCTGAAAGGCCTCCATCAGGCACATACTCCTTTACACAAAATGGCAGCCATCTCCCTGTACCTCTGAAGGGAGCTGAAACCAGAGGTTTGCCCTTTCCTCTCCACACCTCCTTCTTACTCTGGCCAAGAGACTGCCGTGAGCAAACCTGGCTGCTGCCGCCTCTGTTTTGCGGGGAGACTGAATCCGTGGCCGCCCACAAGATGGCTACTGCTCTGTGCTGCAGTGAGGTGGGTGGAGTCATGGCCCCACAAAGTGATAGCCATCTTGTGGGGGGACACGGCTTCACCACAGAGCGTGCCCCCCCACAAGATGGCTACTGCTCTGTGG
>NW_009623197.1:0-556 GCF_000690535.1 Cariama cristata
AAACACACCAAATCCAAAAACCAGCAGTGGTTGCTGTGTGAGTGCGTGCATACACACTCTAACAGCCACCACTGGTTTTGTTTGTTTGTTTTATATAGCCACACACATATACTGTGCTGGGTTTTTTTATAAACATATATATATACACACACACACATACACACACTTAAATGTTTGCTTGAGGTCAGTCTGAACATGTGGGGAAAGAGGAGTTTTGAAAAGGTTGGGAAAGCTTATCTGAGAATTGTTAACTGTTGGGTCTTTTCAGGCAGATTGAATACTTTCTAGCATGAAGTATACAAGGTAGAGAACATAACATGTAAAGACAGTGTTTTGTGTAACAGCTGTTATTCACGGGACGCCTGCTTCTCTGGGTGTGTGCATATATGTGCATGTACACACATACATCCAGCTTTGGCTCTCTATATATGTTCTTGTACGTGTATATATACATCTACACACACCTAAAAATATATACACCCCCCTATATATATAGACACTTATTAAAAAAAAAAAGTGTGTATGTGTACATATGTGTGTGTGTATATATATATAT
>NW_009623198.1:0-1455 GCF_000690535.1 Cariama cristata
AGAGGAGAAGTTGTTCTCTCTTGAGATGGCAGCACCCAAGCCCTCATCCCCTGGGCGTGCAGGCACCTCTGGAGTAGGTCCCCGGTGAAAAACTCCTCCTTCGTACCTAGCCCGAGCGGCTATTTTCTCCTCAAAGCCTCTGCGTCTAAGCCCCTCGGTTTGCCTTTTGGGTGTAAGATAGAAAATGCTGCCTCTTCTTGAAGTTTGCTCCGGTACCCAAAGCGATCTCCCGGCCCTTCCAGAGAACCTCTGGAAAGTCGAGGGAACTTGGAGAACTGGGTTCCGGCCTATATTTGTACCTGACATAGTTTTGCTACCTACGAGAATCGCTGTTTTATATAGTAAGTGACCTCCACGTACTATTGTCTTCTTGACGAGGCGGCTTTGGGGGTGGAAAGCAGATAGGAAGGGGAGATGCTTATTTCCTCCCCCACCCCCCTTTTTGTAATTTCGGTCGATGGGTTGCCTTTATCTATTTCTCTCCAGTCAATCTATTTTATTTTTTTTTTTTCCTCTCTTTTGGCCTTGACTGTCCCCTTGGTCCTTTATGGATTATGCTGTGCTATTAGTGGTGAAAGTGCCCCAGTAGTCATTCAACAATTTTAGCATCAATTCCTATAAACTGGTGTTTTATATGACACGTGCCATTTTTCTGCAAGAATACTGCTTGCGAAACTAGTTTCGCCTTGGAGCAAAGGCGGAAAGATAAACAAGCCTGCATAGCCAAAACACTGGCAATCTCTGCCTCCTTCCAAATCTTTTAAAGTCACGGAGTAATATTTTCAGGATTATGCTGCTGCCTCTGAGGAGGGAATGTCGCTGGCGTTAAAAAAAAAAAAAAGAGGAAAAAGAAAAGCTAATGCAAATTAGAGAAAAATAATTTTCTTTCAGCGATATGCAATGTATTAGTCACTTGTTATCATGCTTAGAGGCAGACCTCATTTGCGCGTCTGCCAACTCGTTCACATCTGCTCAGAGCTGTTCAGGGCATTTTAACCTTGGCGGTGTCGTGTCGTAGTCCCACGGATCAAGAACGAGTAATTAAAGCTCTAAGCAGCAGCAAAAAATTCATAGCCGCCCATCTGCATCGCAGTCGGTTCGCTGCTTTGTTTCGGTGCGGAGCGCCGGGATGGGAAGGCAGGGCCGCCCCGGCCTCCGCGCTGCCACCGGCAACTTTATTTCCTTTTTTTTCCCCTTTTTCTTCCTTTTTTTTTTTTTTTTTCCCCCACAGAAAAAAACCAACTTTCTTGTTGGGTTTCCCTTTTTTTTTTTTCTTTTTTTTTTTTTTTTGGTCTTTTTTCCGCACGCCGAGCGGGGCGATGTGCGGCGCTGGCTGTGCCTGCCCTGGCCGTGCGTTTCTTCTAAAGGTCCGAAGAAGGTGATGGGAGGTTGGGACACCGAGTTGGGGAGACGTTTGTCGAGGTGCTTGTAATGCCGCTTTCGTAACCGAGGGCT
>NW_009623199.1:0-14873 GCF_000690535.1 Cariama cristata
GGACTAGGGAAGTG
This sequence comes from Cariama cristata, assembly GCF_000690535.1. Lineage (NCBI taxonomy): Eukaryota > Metazoa > Chordata > Aves > Cariamiformes > Cariamidae > Cariama > Cariama cristata. The sequence goes on from NW_009623199.1 coordinate 15, forward strand.
ATCGTCCCTTTGTACACAGCATTGGTAAAGCCGCATCTCAAATACTGTGTCCAGTTTTGGGCGCCTCACTACAAGAAAGATGTTGATGTGCTGGAGCATGTCCTGAGAAGGGCAACGAAGCTGGTGAAGGGTCTGGAGAAAAGCCTGATGGGGAGCAGCTGAGGGAACTGGGGTTGTTCAGTCTGCAGAAGAGGAGGCTGAGGGGAGACCTTATTACTCTCTATAACTACCTGAAAGGAGGTTGTAGTGATGTGGGGGTCAGTCTCTTCTCCCAAGTAACAAGTGATAGGACAAGACGAAATGGCCTCAAGTTGCATCAGGGGAGGTTTAGATTGGATATTAGGATGAAGTTCTTCACTGAAAGGGTTGTCAAGCATTGGAACAGGCTGCGCAGAGAAGTGGTGGAGTCACCATCCCGGGAGGGATTTAAAAGATGGGTAGATGTGGCACTTAGGGACATGGTCTAGTGGTGGACTTGGCAGTGCTAGGTTAAAGGTGAGACTCGATGATCTTAAAGGTCTTTTCCAACTTAAACAATTCTACAATTTTACTACTTCAGTCTTGATCAATGAGATCCCTGCTCTAATTGTCTTAATTATCATTTTTAAAAGGCAAAATGCTGTATGTTATGTGAGGTCTGACCAAAAAGGCACTCAGAACAGAATGGCAGATATCTTTTAATTTTTGAACTAACATTATCAACAGCTATGTTAATGTTGTTAATAAAATGTTAAATTACTATAATTTATTTACACATTGATATGTGTGTACAGCAATGCACATAGTATAGCTTCAGATAATCAAAATACCCCTCTTAAGAAAACTATGAATAAAAGCTTTATTTAGGAGACTAGCATAATTTAGCCTCTAAACAACTTCACATAGTTAGAGGGAATAAAGTGAAAAACAAAGAAATAGAAATTATAAAATGCTTTTTGCTGTGATATATCACTAGAAATGAAGATTATAAAGGCCAAGAAACTTCCAGTCAGGACAAAAGGCTTTTAAAATCTTTTAAATCTTCTGTTGTGCTTGTGATTACAGGTTGGAATGATTGATTTTCCTCCATGACAGTATCTTAAATTGTGTGTCACACAGTCAAAATTTAAAGCCTGATAGGTCCACAGTACAATTTTAAAATCATTCAAATAACCTGAAAATTTAATTAAGAAAAACATTAGACCAATTAAGACTAAATGGTAGTATAAAATATTAAGGTAAAACATGTATTAGTGTGACATTTGCATTTTTATGAAGTATGAATCACAAAGAAATAAAAACTGCTGCTAAATTTCAGTTAAGTCCCTTTTAAAAATCTTGTTTCCATGGCAATGCTGAGACTAAGTTTTCAGAGGATGTAAGATATGGATTTTTTATTTAAAAAAAAAAAAAAACACCCAACAGTTTAAATGAGAAATAGCAACATCATGGCCCTCTCTCAATTCTCTAATATGCCCAAGAGGCACAGAAAATAAGTCACCAAGACATCAATGCCAGGATGAATGAGGGAGGACAGACCCCTACTTACTCTACTGTTTTGCAGTATGCTTCTAAATAAGCACATTCACCAGTATAATTCTGCTGCAAATACACTAATTGTTAAACAAACAGTATTTTTGCAATCTGAAGGCCCAGTAGCGCCCATTCAATCAGGAAAGCTTAATAACAACAACACTCCTTATTGAGATGAGCTAAAATTCCACTACAAAGGCTACCTATGACAAAAGTAACCAAGTGATTCTTCTTTTACATTTCAGATCCAAGAAAAGTTGTTCAAGTCTCTAATGAGTAATCAGGGATTGAGGTTTCTAGGCTACAAAAATCCTGTTGTGGTAAAAAAGGCAGAAACCTAACACCCTAATCAATACTGTATTACTCTCTCCACAGGCAAGAGCTGCTGGGTCAGGAAAATCATGAAAAATTCATAGTGAAGGTGGTCAAGTCATCCATAAGATAGAGAAAATAATGCTATATCTAAAGATCCCTTGAGTAATCGAAGACATTTTATAGATTTCACCATGGATAAGTGCTGGTTTGTTTCATCTATGTACCTTAATACTGTTCCTCTCTCATTTCTAACACTAAATGAGGATGGTTTGGTCTATATTTACCGTCTTTCTTATTTACTTCATTAATTTCTCAGTCTTCGTGCTCCACTGTCGCAATAGCCACCCACAGGAGAATTCTGAGTCATTCCTTCTAGTAGAAAAAGCAGGTAACACATCTTGAAGGAGTCTTCCATATAAATTCCTCAACAGGGGAAACATAATTCTGGCTAACAGAAAAAGTTAAAGAATGTTCTGCTCCTTTCTGTGACACCACATCTCCAAAAGGGCACAAGCAACAGGCCTTCATCTTTTATGAAGACTAAACTCTCAAGCACAAAAAAGAAAGATACAATTTTATTTCATATAAGGGTAACAGAACGAAAACAAGTGTTTAAACAATCACATGTGGAAAAGCCAAAGAAACAAAGATTTGTGCATGATTAACATCTTGGTCTACACATTTTCATTCTTCCTGCTGCATCAAATTCGTATCTAACAAACCAACAGTGAAAAAAAGTAAAATGGCAAAGAAGGTCCCCCTGCACAGTATATGTTAAAGTAAATAATAAAAAGGAACTCTAACAACAGCAAGAAATGACAGAAATCTAACTGCCAGATAAAATGACACATCACTTTCCAAAGCTTCACAAACATTTCTGAAAATTCTACAAAGGTGCCTTCCTCCACAATGCACAGAAAGCCAAAGAAAACCACTAGTCCATTTTGTCAATTGTCTGTATGATGCAGTACTACCTCCTGTTCAACATTAGCAATCCCTATCTAGTGAGCTATTTAAGAAATTTCAAAGGTTTTTATTGTATTAAAAAAATACTATTCACCTATGAATGTAATTGACCAAGTATATTGCCTCTCCAGATACACATTAGACTCAATGATCCCCAAGTTCTTGGAATAATCCAGAAAACTATGAATACAGGGGTAAGACATTCTCTCTTAGACTTGAATGTGCTGGACATTCACCTAGAACATTTATAAATATCACTGACCTTATTACATAATGCCAATGAAAGACTCAGAAAGCAATACCTTCAATCAGATGTATTTCAGCTTTTTTTTTTTTTTTAATTTATTACAATTACAGAAGAATATCGGGAGCTAAAAGGCAGAAAAAATTAATTTGGACATCATGTTACCTAGGAAAAACATGTTACCTTGCTAAAGCTCTTTAGAATATGAGATATAATGAGTCAGAAATGCCTACAACTAGTTCGGTCTCTTTATTACCATATTACCCAAACATATTCACTAAGACACAATATGCCAAGGTTCTAAGTGATACAAAAATCTGGTTCCTTCTTCTAAAGTAAGGTGCTCTCTCAGCTCTAACTTCATATTCCAAGTGCTGAATAACTTCTGAAAATAAAAATATTTTCCAGGTTTTTTATATTCTTGCTCTGGTAATGAAAGTGGCTATGCAAAGTTGTCATCTTCTTAATTTTACATCAGTCATTTTTGTACAGTTAATGACATTACTACTTTTGAGAAAAATCAGAATCTACCATTTCTTGCTTTCTCCACAGAGAGGACATTCTAGACATCCACCTTTAGGAATCCCCAATAGAATTCCCCTCTAAGTTTCACATTCGCATTAGTGAAGCATGAGTTCAAGCTTGACTTCTCTGTGTCTAAGTTAGACCACACCGGTAGTTAGAAAGTATATTAGAGATAGCACACTCTGTGTCGTACTTTACTATCTTAACAGAATGCCAGGTTCTCCGGTTTGTGATTTTATAGTATGTAGCATCTTCTCTTTAAATGTAGTCTATAAAAACTGTCTGGTATTTGCTACTCATCACAGCTAGACCATAAAAATTGTGGATGTGGGATCATCTTTGTCTTCCTTGCTTGTGTTGCACTTGAGCTTTGGTTCTTGACATCGTCATCTACACTGTTCTAGCAATTAGTGTGAAACTCACTGATAGATCAGTTGTCCCCTCAGTCCATGTCAGCATTCAACTGGTTTTGTTTTTCATCTAAAACGACTCTCAAATGTGAAGGCAGTAAAAGGCATGTCTAAGACACTTGATGTAAAAACAAAACATATGAAGTAGGAAGATTTTCCATATACAGTGAATAATAAATATTATCCTTTTCATTAGAAAAGCATTTTAAGTATTTGGCACATATCCAAAACACGATTTGTAGAACTAAGCCACAAACGTCAGTTATAAGGGAGCCATCAGTATGTGCCTTTATTCTCCGATATTTCTGTCACTTGTGCGTCACATTACTTGTATTAAGGCATCTATCGTATTTACATTTTCTGAGAGAAAAAGTAATTACTGACAGAAGCTCTTCTCCTTGGAGGATCACAGAAGAAAAGTACTGCATTTATGGGCGGTGACTTCTCTCTGTCTTCTCAGAACAAACTTAGGAACATGACCCCAGAGAGTTGGGATATAAACAGGAACAGAAAGAATCTGTCTCTCCTACTTTCTTTACCAGAAACAATAAAAACAGTGTCAAAGATACTTTGAGATGCCTCATAATGCTCAGATATTTGCAGCATATACTACAATTATGCCACTGTCATATATTGTTCCTTTATCACTGCAGGAAGCTCCGACATTTTATGCAAACTTATTTGAAAGTACATGAGAGAATGTATAGAGATTGGTGCAAGGGAATGTAAGGGCCAATTTTCCAAGGTGCTAATAGTACTGAAATCTCACTAAAGTCAATGGAAACTCAGGTTATCTTGCACTTCTCAGAAAATGTTGGAAAATACTGAGTTCATAACAGGGACCTTGTGAAATCACTGGTGGCACCCATAGTCCCCTAGCAGAGTATATATCAGTGCAGAAAGCAGTGTCATGAATGAGAAGCTTGCAGCAAGGGAACTTTGTTGTGTCTGTTCTGACTACCTCATGTAGAAGTTTCTATTTATATTGCTTAGGTCACAAGTTCTCTGGCTTAACATATTTGCAAGAAGAGCATAAAAGATTGCCATTTGTCTTATTTTAACGTATCACCATTTATTATTTATTAGCACTGACATGGTTATTTGTGTGGTAGACAGATTTTTTCCTTTTGTTCTCACACACGTTTCTCCCCACAGAAGTCCTCTGAAATACTTTGTTCTGAGACATTCTTATATAGCATGCAGATACAAAATATAAGCTTCCTTAAAAAAGAATGAATGATTGGGAAAAGGAATACACAAGTTTATTTAAACAAAACCAGTGTGACTTACACAAAGATAAGGATAGTCCCTGGGAGAACGTTAAAAACTTTGCATTTGTTCTTGTCAATTATACACTTCATCTTCAGAAACAGGCAAAAATGCAGAATATTTTTCATTCATTTACTACATATATATAGCACATCTTTTAATAAAATAATCTTTGGGTTTAGTAGAACACATTTTACATCCTGATAAGCATTACATTACATTGGAAAGTAAAATGGCTGTATCACTTACTATGCTCCTATCATTTAATATAATATCTTTAACAGCCTGCATGTTCTCACAATATTCTAACTTTACATTACAAAAAATACAATTTTATAAATTGTAAAGGTCTGTACAAACAGGAATGTAGTTTAATACAGAAAACTTGACACTATCACTGACTTTTCTCAAAAATATTCATTCCTTTCTTTGACATTTTTTTGGCTTACACAACAGGGTGCCAAACATTTGTGACAGCTTACAATAGAAAAACAATATTGCTTTTAGTTAACAATGTTAGCTATGAATATATATTGACAGCATTTTCACTGCAGATTTGCTGCCAACATAATACAAAGCAAATAGCATTCAATATGTTGGAACACTCAGGGGAATTAAAGAGTTTCAAAAACAAATTTATGGCATTAGGTGCTGAATGCTAAATCTAATGAAAATGCAAATTCAGAAGTATCTCCTGCACATACTTCAGGCAAAGGAATACAGTTTGGCAAAGTGATAAAATTAAGATTGTTTAAGTCAGAAGAAAATTATGTTAAAATGCCTCTGCTTGTTTGGCTTTTTATAACGCCAGTTTTACCACAAAGATTAATATTTTTCCCAAAGTCTTTCTGCTTTGTTTCCTTGAAGTACATCAGAGAGAGAGCATTTAAAAATCTGAATTCCAAATGCTCCCAACTGTTTTGAGAAAATACAAATACACAGGTGTATAATTTTAACATTTGTAACTTTACTACTAACCCTATACAACCACAAGCATCACTGTTCCCTTGAAAGAACAGAAGCTGAGTTTTGCTTCCAAGTCTGTATGTTTATTACTATCTACAGAACAAGCAAAGCAGTGGATAGAAATTATGATGTAAATCTTACTAAAGTACAGTAATGTACAGCAACACTGTAGTGTCATCTCCTATATATTAAAGCATAACTTTTAAACCAAACATTTATCGACACCTTATAAGTGGCATGACATTAATAGGTTTTAAAATATTTACAAAACAAATTCATGTAAGTTAACAATACCACACTGCCAAGAAAGAAAAAACTGTTTAGATTTTGTAGCTGTTGAATATAATTTGTTATGAAATCTTAGATGAACTTGATATTTATTAATCACTCCTATATATCAAGTAGTTCAACAATGATATCTAACAGTGCTTGCAAGACATAAAAGTATTATGTAAGTTTTAAAATAACTAACTTCTTTTATTTCTACTCACATGATCAGTACCAGTTAAAAATACAACTGACCTACAAAGACCAGCATTCCTTTCCAGAATATTATAGCTGTTTTCTTTCCTATATTCTGATATGGGATATTGCTTTTAGCTGGTTGTGTCACACATTTTTAGTTCTTACTTTCACATAAGAATGACTGTATTTTTTTTACTGTATTCCTTACATAAAACTTTCTGGGTTACTTGCAAACTAAACAGACTGACTACACAAGTGACTGTGACTAGCAGAAGTGAGAGGTGAAAGTATTAATCAAAATGTTTGCAATTGCATGGATTTTCTTTGTTTTAATTCAAATGGATTTAACTAAAACTTCTGAAAACTATTTGGGAAAAAAACCTGCTCTCTCAGATACTCATGTTTTGCAAAGTTATTTCCAATTAATCTGAGAACATTCTCTTATTCTATAATCTCCTAGTAAGTGGTCAAAAACCAGAAGTGACTAAGATGTAACAATCTTGATATTTTCTTAGATAGCTACAAAATTATATAGTTCGTGAAAACAAGCTCTTCATAGGTTACCCTCCAGTCTAACTGAATTGTTGAAATATATTTCGTACCTTCTAAATAACAAAGAAGGGGAAAAAAAAAGGAAAAGTAGAATCATAGAATCGTAATGGTTGGAAGAGATCTCACAGATCACCGAGTCCAACTGTATACTCAATGCCACCATGCCCACTAAACCGTGTCTCAAAGCGCCACATCTAAATGTGTTTTGAACACCTCCAGGGACGGTGAGTCCACCACCTCTCTGGGGAGCCTGTTCCAATGCTTAATGACTCCTACAGTGAAGAACTTCTTCCTAATATCCAACTTGAACCTCCCCTGGTGCAACTTGAGACCATTTTCTCTTGTTCTCTCACTAGTTACCAGGGAGAAGCAACCAACCTCAACTTCGCTACAACCTCCTTTCAGGTAGTTGTAGAGTGCGCTAAGGTCTCCCCTCATCCTCCTTTTCTCCAGACTAAACAACCCCAGCTCCCTCAGCTGCTCCCCATCAGACTTTTGCTCCAGATCCTTCACCAGCTTTGTTCCTCTTCTCTGGACATGTTCTAGTAGCTCAATGTCCTTTTTATAGTGAGGGGCCCAAAACTGAACACAGTATTCGAGGTGCAGCCTCACCAGCACAGAGTACAAAGGGATGATCACTTCCCTAGTCCTGCTGGCCACACTGTTTCTGATACAGGCCAGGATGCTGTTGGCCTTCTTGGCCACCTGGGCACACTGCTGGCTCATGCTCAGCCAGCTGTCGACCAACACCTCCAGGTCTTTTTCCACCAGGCCATTTTATTTGTAGAACAATATTTGTATTTAACCACTGAAGTGTAAAATTAGTATAAACCATAAATATCAAACCCACTACAACATTCAACAATTAATGAATTTCAAGTTTACTAGAAAGCTGAGTGGAATGTACTTTAGGATTAAACTTGGCCATCACACAGAGTTTACCGTGACATTCATACTACATGCATTATAGCATAGTCTAAGTTGAAAATTATACAGTACTTCCCATTATGGTGAGAGCGCCACAACTCTACATTTAGATCCACAAAGAAAAATCAGGAAATGCAAAGCGTCAGTTTTTGCTAAACTATGAATTTGAAAACATACTTTCTAGCACATCAAACACAATATGGACCTGTATACTATAAGCATCAAACAAGTTATTTTTTTAAAAGCTGAAAGACTCTTACACTGGTGAAGATGGAGTAAACACAGTTAATTTGTTAACATCTACTCTGCCTCTTTTCACTGACTGTCAAGGAAATCATATTTTACTTTTTTTTCAGTATGTGCTTGGAAAGGATTTCCTAGTAATCTACACTAAATCTCACTGAAGGGTGACAACAGAAATCAATATGTGTCTCTGAAGAATAATCTAGCCAAACATTTACATTTAGAATATTCATTTGTATTTATGCATGAGAAATTCCTGGCAAAAAGAAATTCTCTTCCTGCACACATACAATCTCTTTTTTCAGGCTGATTTTTATAATAAGTAGGCTTTAAATCAATAAAATAAATATATATTACTCAAATTAGTTTTGTGATAAAAACAGCTAGAATCCATGTAAAATAATTATTTACCTAGGTAGGTAGCTGTATTAACCTCTGCTTCAAAGAAATCTGTTTGGTCCTTCTGCAGCTATAGGGAAGAGACAACCCACAGGGAATAGTTATTGTACTTTCATCCTGGCTATTCCAAATCCATGGAATTGCCATTCCACATGCCTGCCAGGAGGGATATTCTGTTTAATCTGGCTATTGAGGCAATTCTAAATCCAACACTGGAGGTACTCAGCATCAATGTCAAATTTCCAGGGGCAAGCATGTCCTACCATGAATCCCACAATATTCTGTACTCCTCTGACACTGGGATTAGTTTTGCCCACAGAGTCCACAGACGATCAGAATACAAACATAGAACAAGATGCAATGCAAGCAGCACTCTACTTCCCTGCATCATCCCTGAGTATGACATGGTCTTGCATTAAAGCATGCAAAGGCATATGAAAACCTACTAGGAGAATCCGCACACTGGTATAACATGTTACTTATAAAAATTTTAATAAAAGTTTTCTATGAAGCTTCATGTGAGTTTTCAGGGGGTAATATGAGGACAATGAACGCAACCCCCTTCCAAAAAATGATTCTACACAACCAGAAAATTAAATAAGCGTTCTGTAGAGAATCATCATTTCAAGACAAGAAAAATAGTCAGATTTGCCATTCCAATAAAAGTCTGTTACAATGTGCAAGGTAAAGGATCTGAATTCATGGCGTTCATGAATAAATACAGTTGGAGGCTATATATATATGTAATGGGCAAAAATGTTGATAAAAATATTCTTCTCACAGTTGAAAATTATAATAAGAAAGTGGTTGTCTAATCTGTTGTGAATTATCTTTGAAAATTATTAGAGGAAAAGGAGACTGATAAACAGAAGCAACAACACTGCTCAGTGACCGGTTTAGAGAAGACAAATGTTTTGGGGCAGATTATTTATATTGCTTACACCAACCTACTAAAAGCTTCAGAAAGATTATCCTTTCAATGACAATGTAAACCATATTCAACAACATACACCAGATTTAGCAGAAACACACACGGTTGTTTTAAATCTATACTGAATATGTTCCACTGTATATACATCCTTTAGTAAAAATAGTAATAAAAACCTCATTTCTACTTGAAAAACCTTGCAAGTTTTAGCTCCTACATAACATAATGCATATTTAGACCAGCATGTTATTCAGTAAAAGATGTCCAAACAAGATGATTTGATGTTGGAATAGTCATCTCAGAACAACCAGAGCAATGTAAGGTAAAATAATTGTCAAGTCAATCTCTAGCTTACACTTTATTGCAGAAATAAATTGAACTCTGCTCTAGCTTTTTGACACGTAATTCTGATACTAATGGGTTCAAATCCATTTCTTTTTGCTCTCCTTCCTAACAGGAAGCTTTATGTAATATTGTGCCAGAAATCTACCAGTTACTGGCTAATGTTTCCCTTAAATAAAAAGTCTCTGCCTGTAATAGTATTAACAGCTGCCATCAGTTTACAGTAATGAGCTACAGTTCATCATGGTAGTGCTACTATGAAAATCAGAAGCTTCCATGGAACTTCTCAACTCACAAAAAAATTATCAGAGCCATCATATTGTCTATCTAAGATTTACAGGCCAGATCCTAAACTGGTGTAACTGTACTCAATCATTAAAATTGTATACAGTTTATTATACTGTGTTATGTAAAAAATTACAGCAGTTCTATTTTGAGGGTTAATATATAAACTCAACGTTATTTTTCTTAATTTCTCAATGCAAAGAATTGCACACTCATTTTACAGAATATTTCACAGCCTCCTCAATAGAAAGATTAAAATATTTTTTGCTGGAGGAAACATAATGATTTAATTAATACTGTAATATCTTGGGTCACCTACACAGTGCAGAAGAATCTTCCAGTTTCAATTAACAGTTAACAAAAAAAAAAAAAAAAAAAAAAAAAAAAAGTAGCTACAAACCATGGCTTTTTAATTTTCTTTGCTCCCTTAAAAAGTTGAAAATGTATCTCTTAATGCTTGATACCTCCAGAATTCTGTAAACTAAGCATATACTTATCATCAGTATAGCAATAGAACAAAATATTTAATTGAGATTAGGATGGGATTTTCTGGAGCATTTAACATTGTAGGAACTTTGCCCCCTCTGAAATCAATGAGAGATATGCTATCTCATTCTACCATAAAACAGACAAATGCTATTTTCAGATCCTAATGGCAAAAATTAAAAGAGAAAAACTTTTTGTACAGAACTAAATTTGATGGGCCATTGTACATCTGGGGTTTTCCTAGAAAATATCCTTATCTGCCTTTCAAAACTACTGGTAAATATAGGGCATATCCAGGTTTTTTAAAGCTTCTCTAGGCAGAGATGGGAGGAGTGTAGAAGAGGAAACTAAATACACTAAAATTCAGTAACTTGGATAAACTGTATGAGTAAGGAGAAAACCAAAGTTTATAAAATGGCAAATCAAGTGAGCAGATAAAAATTATTTGAGATAAAAACATCTTCAAGACATGGTTTAGCGGGTTTAGTGGGCATGGTGGTGTTCAGTATACAGTTGAACTTGATGATCTTTAAGGTCTCTTCCAACCATAATGATTCTATGATTCACTATTTCTTATAGCACAAAAATTACACTAAATATTTACCAGCGTATTTAAAAAAGAGAAAAGTATTTTTTATACAAACTGCAGAATTAAGCTGCAGAACTCAGTGCTCCAGGATCACAAGAAGTATGTTTAGATTAGACAAGGATAATACAATTCATAGAGTCTACTTACGCCTGTTAAAAACAATAATCTGGAGGCAAGTACTACAATGAACCTGGTGACTTCTGAAGCCTGCACCTCGCTTAGACTGGTGGGAACTCACAATTCTGCGGTACCACAATATGCAGTGTGTGAGGAGTAATTGTCAGGATGGCCTGCAGGGCACCAGGTTTTCCTGTAACTTGTGCAACACACATAGGTCAGTTTAGCCTATACCATTGACACAGGAAACTGAAAGTAAGGATTATTCTATACTTTCCTAGTTATTACTAATATTTTTTTAAGCATCAGCTACTGGCCATTGTCCAGATTAGAATACCAGACTAGACAGCTCTTTAATCTGACCTGCTGTGCCACTTCTTTACTCTTACAGCAGAGCCAAAACCAAGACTATGCCTTGAGAAGATGGACTCAATTACGGTGGCTGTTGATGGGAGAATGGGAAGAGCAGATGAGATTCTGAGATGCGGGGCAGTCACAGCAAGAGTGACAGTGGATTGCTTTTTCACCATCTTTTCATTATCAGACTAGTCCCCTTCAGGGTCATAGGGCAGTTCCAGATTCATCTATTTGGAGCAACTGGCTATCTCCTGGAATAAACAGTATTGACACTATATGCTTCAAAGAAGGTAAGTTTCCATCTTTTAGCGAGGCAGGTTAGTTCAGTCAAGAGTTACTCGTGATTCCCTTGGACAACCCAAGAACAACATATGATTCCCTCAAAAGCCCTGAGTTACATTTGGGTGCCCAAGAAACTTGCTGAACAATATGCTGAACGCTACCATTAAAAATTAGTTGCTAGCTAGTAAACACAAGAATGAATCCACACTGCCTAAGAGGGTTTCTCGAATGTGCGGACATTTCAACAAAGCACAATAATCCTACATCTTTGTGGCGCTTGATGTCCAATTCTGATGGAGGGTATAGGCGCCCAAGATCAGTGAAAGATTTACCACTCTTCACAGCTTCTTTGCTCCATCTAAGAGCTTCCACAGAAGCAAAGTAGAAGGCTCTTACTGCTTATACTATAGCACAACACTAACTTTCAGGAATTTGTTTATCCTCTCAATATTAAATTTCCTATTTTCTATTTCTCATTTTCACCATCAAAATTCAAGTTTTCTCTGCTTTTTCTGTCACTTATTGTAAGGTATCAGATATGTAAAGACACTCTGTGCACAATGGCCCAATATTGGGTCATATTGGGTTCATATGTTAAAATCACAGGCAGCATACAACAATAATGAAGGAAATGTGTTACAAGATCTAGCTCTCTAGTTCCACCGCCAACAGTTAATAGCAGAATAGTTTAATACACTCAACCACAACCAGCGGACAGAATATTGGCTTCTTCACTGTTTTTTCCCAACTAATCCCAAACTAACCACCTCTTATGGAATATCACTACTGTTTCCTTCTTAGACTTCCTCGGTGGCAAGAAAAAACACAACTTTCTACAATTTTTCAGCACTAGCTTCTCTTTTTCTGCCCTGTCATTTAAAGAGCAAATGGTTTCCCTCCTCCAGTAACATGAATTAACCTACATATATTTCAGCTTGGTTTTACCTTCAGGTTCCAACAATTTCTGCACAGTATCTCAACCTGCCCCGGCTCAAATATAGAATATTCTGCATAAGAAAGATTTTTTTAAAAAAATCTAAAACGAGGAAAGTTTAAAACATTCAATCTTCAACTCTTCAACGTAAATATTTTTTCTTTTAATTTAGTTCTATGCTTTCACCCTTGGATGTAAAGACTTTTCAGTAATAAAAGCAGAATGAAATCAAATTTGCATGGAAGACAATTAACATTGGAACTAAAAAAGGAGGTATTTAATCATAAATTTAAAAGTTTTTAAATTGGAAGAAAAGTAAGCACGTCACACCACTGACATCAAGATCATCACAGTGCTGATTTTGTTTATGGCATTTATAATGTATTTTTGACATTTTGAGTGACAGATGCCACCATAATAGGAAATTAAACACACCTGGCCATTAGCTTCCTGTAAGCAAAAGCCAGTGTGAAACATACAGCATGTATGCAATTACCAAACACTGACATCTAAAATGTTCTCAGAGACACCTGGAACAGAAAAAATTTATGAATTTAACACTGTCTTGCCAAGACAGAATATTTCATCAGGACAGCAGTTGTTTTGCTAATGCTTGAATATTGTCTATGTTTACTAACCTATCTGTATTCATTACTTTTTAAAGGATGATACTTGTCATGACAGCTTTGGATAATTTCATGGAGATGCACACTATACTGCACTAACCAAAGCTTCACATGCACCCTCAATCTATTCCAAGCACAACTGAATTATTGATCCAAAATAAAATCATATGTACTTGAAAGGATTCCAAGTTGGAAGAATCATCATTTATAAGTCTAATTTTATATATGACCAATATAGGCACAAGTTTCCAAAATGGCAAAATTATTTTTCTTCACAATTGCAGTATGTTCAATTGATTTTTCTTTTTTTAAATGTTGAGATGAACATGCAATCTATTTTAAATGTCATCACTTTGTTTCTTATTTAATTAACATTTCATATGGCTTCCTCAGTAAATAAATAATTACTTCAGTCACTATACATATCATCTAACCCTACGCACTTTTGACTTACAATAAAATTGTATCACTTTCCAACATAGAGATCAGTGAAACTACTTTTAAAAAGTTCAAAGGCTCCTTTGAAATAATCCATTATGGTTTTAATACACATTGCAGATAATTCAAGCCCTTCCCTTATAAAAAGTAATGAATCCATATTACCACATGCTATGGTACCATAAGATCTTACAAAATTTGCTTCATGAATCTGGCTCCACCATTCTTTCTCCCTTTTTTTTTTTCAAGTTGAACGGCATGTGCTATGTAAAAAAATAGTCTGCTTAACCTGTAGTAACTGCAGTTACTTAAAAGATATTGTCCAAATGCACTCAACTCAGCCTCTCATGTTTTCAAAGCAGACAGATATATATGTATCACACATGTATATATAAAATACATATATACACTCAAATATAGCCTTAAGGAACTTGGCCAGCGCAGTATATGCCGTGCAACATTGTAGCACACAGTGATGCCATCAAACTAAACTAAAAAATAACAGAAAGTCCAGATTTTTGCTGCTTCTAGATTCTGAAACACACATCCAAAAGGACACAAATATATAACTCTTATTTTGCCTCAACTGTTGTCATATTTGCTAGTAAACACTAGATAATTCTCAGTGAACGCATTCTCTAATTCAGTTTAAATTTATTCACTTGCATAAGAAACTGATTTT
>NW_009623199.1:14885-63407 GCF_000690535.1 Cariama cristata
GAGAGCTTTGCTTCCTTTTTAATCTCGCTTAGAAAAAGAATTAAAACTTCAGCACTTCTGCAGTATATGCCTTTCTCCAAGGCAAAATAAAACAGTGAGTGATAATGACTGACCAACTCAGTGGCCTTAGCTGAATGTCAAAATTCAAATCTTGACCAAGTTCACCCACAAGAACCAAAACCCACTACCAAGCTAAAAACAAAGGAAAAACATCACACATATGCAATAAATAAAAATTTGATACTGATCTCACTAAATCAATACTAAAAGTACAGTAAGCAGTCAATTCAAAGTTGTAACAGTGATGCTACTCACAGTTTAACCTTAAAGTCAAAATGGCAACACGAGCAGGAAATATGGGATGACAAAAACCACCCAACCCTTTATGGCTTTGGGGGAATGGCCCAAGTGCTTTCAAGACAGATGCAAATTCAGATGTCACCATTGACTGAAGGACCCCAATTTGGACTTGAAGAAAGAGGAGTTGAGAGCCTTCATCACTGAGAGCTAACGAACAAATTAAAATTAATTTCATTTTACTCAACCAAATAGATGGACAGCAGCATGAAGACAGAGCCTGATAATTCAAACTAAGTCAGCTTGATACTTAGGTTAGACTTTGACATCTGCAGAACAGGACCAGATTTCCTGGAAAACTGTCATTTAGTATTCTCCACTCCAGTTGCCACACATAAAGTCATAGCAGAGGTAAAACTGAAGAGTATCCACATCTCAAAGACACCAGATGCTCAAAATGTTGCCGAGGAACAGGAACTTAAACAAATACTGACAAATAGATGCCTACTTGGGTACTGCTAAATCGATTCATAATTTTTACTTAGGAAAGTAGAAAGCCTAGGGATGAAAGAAAAAAAAAAAAAAAAGAAAAAAAAACCAGACAAAATTCAGACTCAGAGTGATATTTTTCTGACACCAAGGTTGGTACAGAAAATTATCCACAAAACCTCCATCTTTCTGGACTTACATGTATTTCTTGGTATTTTCATACCATCCATGCTAAACAAAATGCATTCTTCTCAGATTGCTTAGAAGTACCACTTCATGAGACTATTGTAAAACAAAAATGAATAAGTCACAGAGTTTTGCCTGTATCAGTAGTCACCTGATACTTGTTTTACAATTGTTCCTGTCTTTTGACAGGATAAAGTCAGTTAGAAAGAAGCTTCAGAAACTCAAATGCTCAAATTTCAAAGCTTTCTAGTCCTAAGGCACATTTTCTTTTTAGTATTGGTGATTCTTATTCCTGCCAAAAAAAAAAGCTTTAAACTATGCACCCATGAAACTTTGCATGAAATTTAAATATAAATATTCAATTTTCTTTGGTAATTGATCAACCCAGCAGCAGAGAAAGATTTAAAACTCACCCATTCTGGTACGTTCTTACATTTATATTACTCTACATTTGTTTGCATGAAGTTTTTCTTTTATGTCTACATCTATGCTTTACATTACTGGCAGTAACAGTAATAGATATAAATTTCTGCCACAAAATTTTTATCCAAAATTGAATTTCATTTTAATTGTTTACTATTTAATATGCACATAAAAAGAGAGGAAAGGAATTAGGCAAGTATGTACATTTTCTATAAACAGCAAATCTAGAACACTGTACCTTTTTGTACTATAAACACTATAGCATGCTAGATACCAAGACTCTCTTAAAAGCTAAACAAAATCCTTCCTTAGAACTAGATCTATAAAAGAAATGTAAATTTAAAGCTTAGCTTTTCAGCAACACAGACCCTGTCTTATGCTTTAAAGATTCCAATTTGGAAACAAACAATATCACACCACTCTTAATCTGAGTCCTAGTAAGATTCTGCTGTGTTACACTGAAATGGTTCTATGGACTACAAAAATCAGTCCAACATAAGTGCTCTTAGTAATCAAGTTCTTATATGCATTATATTCAGATATGTCAGTGAAACCATCTAGGATGATGGCTTTGTTCAGATTGCTTATTAGTTCTATATGCTTATTCATTATAAACTTCCAAATCTCAATTTTCTAAATTTTAATTCATTAAATGTGCTTGGATAGACAGTGCATAGGTATCAGTAACCTTTACCTTTAACCTCTTAAAATTAGATTATTTTCAAGGAAAGTATCAGAAGTGAGGGGAAAAAATATATGACAAAACAACACTGGTACATGAAAAAGCTTAGGTTTTGTCTACCTGTGTAAACAGTGAATAAAATACCAAAATACAGGAAGAGGTAGACGTATCTTTCTAGCACACTAAAAAATAACATACAAAGAGCACATAAAGATGGGTAACAGCTGGGGGCTCTCTAAACAGGCAAAATTCAAATAATCTAGCAATTCTCCTCATAAATTATTATTCAACTATTCAACAATGAATGACTTATTAGGCCTAATTTAGTAAGAAGTTATATGTAATGAAATACACTACAGAAAAATATATATTTCAGATTGGTTAGGAAATGTTGCAAGTAAAAAAACGCTTTATAGAAGTCTTCAAAATTTCAGAACTGTACTCCTTCATACAAACATATGCACTTTTATACATGCATTTTCCAAAGCTAGATAAATGCAATGTAGCGTTCAACGCACCGCAAAGAAACTCTCTGTCTTCTAAAACAATAAACTGGAAAGACTATAAGGTGTTCTAATGCATCTTGATGCCAGTAACTTAAATCACCAAATGACAGTAGAGTGAAGAATGTCTGCTTAAGAAGAAGAAAGTAAAAAGGTAGCCTGTTTCCAACTTTAGACCGCTTTTGATGTCATCCTTACTCCATCTTACTTCGGAGGCAGCTTCTGCAGGAATTAAGCGCACAAGATGAGTTCTTAGGCCAGAAAAAGAGGTTGAGTACCTCAAATCATGCCTGTTTTTCTTTTCTTCCCCCCTGCTTCTCCAAAATGTATCAACTGGTATAATAAAAGACATCATCTCTCCCTATACACATATCATTCATATCTTTAAACAATCACATCCGCAACACCACAAAGAAGCAGTTATCCGCTAAGGATCATCAGGTTGTTTTAGGATACTAGTAAGAGGCCTGAACAAAGTATAAAATCTAATCCGGATAATAAATAGTTCCTGAAAATCTAATCAATTATACATAGCAGAGATTTTACAGCCTTTTTTATTTTACAAAACAGTGTAGGACAAAAAAGAGAAAACACTATAATGAGAGCTCCATGTATTCACAATAATGTCCAGCTATGATATTATCTGTCTTACCTTGGCATCCTGTATAAATTTCTGAAGAAGAATAGGCTACCCTTTTTCCTGATCCCTATATATACATAACAAAAAAACTCCCAAGATCTTGAGTCAAAATTCTTGCCTCAGTCCAACTGCAACTGAAGTAACAGAGAGAATGTCTTTGAAGTAAATAACATTTGGTTCTTTGATTTTAACCTCAATCTGGATTGATTTATTTACTGTAAGTAATGATCAAATCCTTGCTGCCAAATATCTATTCTTCTCCTCTCTCCTTCTTAGGATATTTTGTCAGTACCTTTGCGATGAAGAACTCCAAACGTGTTTATCAACACTTACAGAACAAAATTTGGCACTATTAGGAAACCCCTTCTGTTGGAAATTCTTTTTTTAATCTCAGTGAAAATATCATATCTGAACATGATTCATCAGACAGCAGAGTTGTTCAGAGTACACACACATACAGAATATAACATGCGGCCTAGATGTGCATTACTTATTGGTATAATATGGTCGCTGTTTGTTAGAGTAATTAAAATCCTCACAGATATTTTTAATCCTTTCATCACTTTGTTGTATTCAACTCTTATATCTTCTCACATTCCTCAAAAGTAAATTTTCCAGGATAGAAATCACCTTTTTCTAGTGTGGTTACAGTATCTGGAACAGTGAGCGTCAACTACTTGAGCAGAATTTCTGGCTATGGCCCCCAAGAAATAATCATTCTTTTCATCTGTAAAATCCTCCAATATTGATATACTAGTATATTTTTATAATTTATCACAGGTACCCACTTTTCTCTTTTTCCCCCAAACCTCAAACGAATCACTGTTGCTACTAACACCTTTAAGGATACTCTAGCTCAGAAGTCTCTTTAAAATACTTCAAATGCAATTTGGAGATGACATTTGTTCACCCAATTTCCAGTTCCACAGAGAAGGAATTTAGCAAAAACATAGATGGTGTTGTAAGGCCCACGGTTGAAGTTAATAGGAAACAAACCCTGCCCAATATAGAGCATTATCCAGAAATAGACAGCAGCCTGTGACACATATATAATTAGAGAAATTGGAGGCTTTGCCTATGAGACCATGTGTTCCACAGCAAATCCTATTTCCTTCATTCTCCTTTTTGTGGTTATTGTAAGTGTAATCATTGCATGATTATAGTCCTTACATATAACATACCAGTTTCATTTTGATTTTTCCAACATTGGTGTTAATAGAATTCACTGAACAAGTGACAAAAAAATCCACAGCTCAGACTTTATCAGACCAACTGACTTGCAAGTCATAAAACATATAAGGAGACCAAAAGACCAAATTTTATATCTCACAGGTATCTTATATGATAGTTCTTTTTTCCCCATAAATATAAACCATTAGCTATTTCTTTTGATTTTTTTCCTTGCTAAAAAAACTATAAAATAAAATTGACAACATAAAATGTCTGACGTAGAAGTCCAAGTCATAAGGAGGAAGAAGTTAATTTACTGACTTCCAAGTTAAAAAAAAAAAAAAGTCTATTGGTTCTACTGTAATATAATGAACTGAACGTCAAAAAAAAGCTTATCACAAAATTCTAAAAATAGTTCTGAAAAGATTAGGGCTCTCAGTGCTATGCTACAGAACTTAGCTCTATTACCTGCCCTTGTTACTGAAGCACAACAGTAACCTAAGACATACATAACAGGAGGAAGGAAGCAATCATTCTGAAAAAGACTTACGTGTGTTAGTGAACAACAAATTAGGCATGAGTTTCCATAGTGATAGAGCAGCAAAAGGCTGCTGCAATTTTCAGCTGTCTATACTGAGACAGTAACAGAGCAAAGGGACTAGAGTCCCTTCTCTGTACGTTGGGATGTTAATGCACTCAGAATTGTCCATTAAATTCTAGTTCCACACTATAAAAAAAATATTGAAGGAACTGGAAGAGGAATAATAACAATAAAAGCACAAATTCTGCAAGAAGCAAAACTAGTAAGTGCTATGGATTTGGATTTCATGGTTGGGTTCTCTGGTATCTTAAAAATGCAAATTCCAATGAGTACTTTCTCCAATGCCTCTCCTTTGTGGATTCTCTGATGTTTAATAAGAAATGATCTCATACTATAGCCTATCTGCCAGTGGGAACACTAATGGATTTCTTGCCCATCTGGCAGCCTGCTTTCCTGAAACTTACAGGAATTCATGTCCAGTGGTGTTGAAACTGGCCAAGAGTTAAGAAGCTATTGAGGGAGAAAAGAGGAGAAAGATCAGTAGCTGCACAAAAACCTAGGCTAGCAAGCAGACAGTGTGATCATATAAGCTTTGTTTCCCTGGGAAACTAGGCTAATTAAAGGGCTGGAAAGATTCACCTATGATGAAAGTCCAAAGGCCCCGAAGCGGAAAAATACTTAAACACTTAAAGGTAAAGTGCTCTATTGAATATAGGGCTGAAAGTATCAAACATGATAGCTAGGTTGAGACACAAATGATGAGGAATGTTATAATTTACAGAAATATAAATGTTAGCCAAGGATGATGAGGATTTATTTGTACCAAGAGGAGCTATTACGAAACCGAATTGCAACTGGGAATAGCGGGATTAAATAAAGGAAAGCTTTAGGCTAAAAATCAAGCAACACTGTAAGTCAGATGAGTCTATAGAACAGTTTTGAGACATAGGAAGTGGAAGCTCCATGGCTTAAGAAAATTAAAACTGGAATGTAAAAAACCTGTTCTCTACAACCTGTTCTCTACAGAACAGTAATACATGGACAGTGAGACTGGTAGGTATGTCTAATAGGTCTTTCTTTTCATTTATCACTAGATACTGCACTAAACATATTGTAAAGACTGTACTACCATCCAGTACTAGAACTGAAACCCAAATCAGAAATACATACAGTACAATCATGTGTACCTAGCATTTGTGTGGCTGTTGTTTTTACACTGTTTCTTTTTCATTCACTTTTTTATCCATTTGCCCACTGTTGGGTGTCAATGATTGGTCTGACGCAACAGGAGAAAAACAGGATAGATGATTTCTAATTCAGATAATGAGAGGAGGTTTCTGGTTTTCTCATGACACTATTGAAATTAATTTATCTGTGAGTAAAGGCTTTACTGTGAAATGTCAAGCAAAACTGGAGATATTCTTATAATGAGAAGAAACTCTTCAACATATGTTCAAATCTAAGTAAATAAAGTTGTTTAAGAATTTGAAGTTGAAGGAAGAGGAACAATGAGAATGAAATATAATATAGACATATGTAAAACTAATAAAAGTAGCTCCTCCTTTTGAGTCCTCATCTAAATGGCTGAAAGCAGACCTAGGATACACAAATGCATAGATCTGCCTTCCTCTCACATCACCTATATGATACATCAAAAATAAATATAGTATTACACAGGTAATTATTCATATAGCGTTATGAAAATATCTACTTTTACACATAAAGTGATCAGTTGCTTGTGTATTAGTGCAACATTTTTGAGCAATACTGAATGTTATGGGTTTCCTTGTTAATATTTTCTAGTAAAACGTAAAAGAAAATAATCAAAATGCACAAACCAGATTACACAGTATGTTTGATGTAGCAATTTCTAACATTCATTTAATATAGCTGAGCTGCAATGACTAATACTGCCCCTGTCCACTAGTACAAAGACCTAAAAAAGGTTCCAGACTAGATTACATTCATGCAGGTCTCATTTTAACGGAAATTGGAGAGATGAAAAAAAGATTATAGGAACACACATTATAAAAACAGACCTCACAAGTCAAACTTAATAGTGAAACCATTCTCTTTCATGTAGACAACCATGAAAACAAATATCCTGTAAGCACTAGATATATATTGTATCTTTCTACCAGATCTCTTTGCCTCCTTGAGACAGATTCCCATTCATCTCATGACTATATAATTTGATCATAGTTGAGTAAGTAAGGGACAGCAGGGGAAAGGGTCTGTCTGATAAAGTATCAGGCTCCAGGAAGACAGATAAACAATTTCATGATTTCTAGTTGTAACAGGAATGGTACAGTGGTGGATATTAAGATATTAGTCTCACAGGAATACAAATATCAAGCTTCTGCAGTTTTTTCTCTTACTAAATATGTTTTCTTTCCATTAAGTGAAAATGACAGTCTGATTATGATAAACTAAGACAGAAAGCCAGAATAAAATGCAAGGTGTGTGTGAAAAGTGGAATTAAATCTTTTTTGATTTGTCAATGTGAAAGTTAGTATATAATTTTTTTTTTTACTTAAAGACACATGAAAAAATAAAGCAAATTTCTTTCTCATAGGGTATTTTTACTACAAAGAAACATCATTTAAATGTAGGTGAAACAGTTGCTTATCAAGTTGTTTCATATTTAAACCTCCTCTTTCACAAGGGACACATTGGCAGGCAACTCCTCCTCCACTACAAGTCACAAGAGTAATGCTTGTTTGCAACACTACCCCATTGTTCTACACGTATTAAATGAAGGCTGGAGTGATAATATTTGAACAGCTATGACGGGCTTCTTTTTCATATATTAGCACATATATTTGGTTGGTATACATTAACACAAATATTACAGCCATTACTAATATAACTCCTGTTAGGTGGCAAATGTTATACTGCCTTTTTTATTACTTCCTGTCTTGGATAGCTGAAAAACATGGTGATATCCAGTCATGCTGATACATGCTTTTACTTATAAAAATCCAAAGAACAAAAATATATTTTCCAGCAAATTTTTTGTTACAATCCCTGGATATAATTTTTTTTTGTTTATGAGAATATATTCTGGAGTAAGCAATTTTTAAAACTATCATAATATCTAATTTAGTATCACTTACCTGTGATTCTTTTACGTTTTCAACAGTGAAGTTGAACCAAACTCGAAAGCGTGGGTTACAGGTATCTGGTCTAATGAACAGGTCATATTCAAACTCTGTGATATGGTCCACCCGTCCAAGGTTACCTACAAAGAACATATGAAAAAGAGTACATTTTAATGAATGGTTGATAAACTCTCCAAGAACTACACTGAGAAAAGTTTTAAAAATTTTACCTCTGTTTGGTTAAAATATATAAGTATAAAAAGCCATACAACAATTCAGAATTATTTTAAAAAGACTTAATCATAGTCACAAAATAAAATACATAGCAGTAAGCTATGTGAATACACCAAAAAGAAAACAATATGGATTTTTATTATTCAAATAGACTTTCTGTCTTCTGTTATCTGAGCATTCCTGTTAGTGACCTAACATCCTTTTAATTGTTTCTTTTTAAAAAAAAAAAAAATACTTTTCTGATAATGTCTCTGCACCTCTTTTAGCCTCCACCTGTATGGGTTTCTTTCTTTCCATTTGCTGCTCATGTTCAAGCACCTCTAAGACTAGAAGAGTCTCCAGATTTCCACTTGGCCCCTCTGGCTGGTGCTCTGACTGCCCCTCTCTCCCCACAGAGGCACCAGCCTTCATCTCCTTTCTGATTCAAAAGCTATTTTAATACTTTTCTTTTACCATTTTCAGCCACTACCACCTCCTTCCAAAGACACAAAGCTGTAAGATTTCACCTCAGCTTTTTCCAGGTGAATTTCATGGAATAGTATTTTTAAATATAGTCAGAGCTACATTGTCCCCTATGGCATTATTCAGCAAGCAACCACACTGGCTATAGAAATGAAGTTCAGCACTGGGAAAACTTGCTAAGTGCTTTAAATTGCTAAATTGGCATTTTTCCTTTGAAGTCTGCCAAGATTTTTAAAGACACGGTTTAGACTGTCCATTTCATTTATACACTACAAAAATAAGACTTCACATCTTCCTGATCCAATCCAAAACCCATTTCATCAGGTCTTGTAAGACAGGGCCATGCTTTAGCTCACATGCTAAATTATACTTATTTAAAAAAATAGCACTGTAAGATGACCTGGTTTTATGCTTTCAGATATATTTTTGGGTTTAGACATATATTTTGGGGTCTCCCAAAATATTCCCTCCTCAGCAGGTCCCATTTCAGTCGATATGACTGTTTGTTGGTCTACTCAGTACAAGCACAAGTAGCAAAATTTTGCTGATCTGCTGTCCTGGGGTGGAAAAGAAGCAGGAAAAAACATTTTCAACTCTGTTCATCAATATATTTGCAAGATTTCTTCCTTATCCTAAATTGTTTCTGGCTTTACTAATTGAACATTTTTAATCTTCCCTATTTTTAATGTTATCCTCTACTTTCCTACCCACATTCTTCTTTTCAGAAGAAAATTCTCTTCACTGATTCCCTCTGCAGAAAACCCCTTCATGCTTACAATCTGTTCCTACACACTTGCCTGAAGGATACATTTGGCATATGAAATATTTGGGGAAAAAAAAAACCAAAACACAAAACAAAACAAAAAAAAAAAACACCACAACCAAAAAAAAAACACCCACAGCAATATTGTACAGCTAGAATACCTTTGCCAAATATAAATCATGTCATTTGCTGTATCGGGTGTCCGTGCCCAGGTGCCAGCAGTGGGGGCTGCAGGGCTGAGCTCTCTGAGGAGACCATGGGCTGGATCCAGCCGGTTCCAGCCGGCTCTGCAACGGCCGCACCACAGGGCACAGCTGAGCCCCTCAGCGAAGGTGGTGGTGCCTCAGAGAAAATGTATTTAAGGAAGGGTAAAAACACCACACAGGCAGAGGAGTAAAGGAGTCTCAGGAGAACCAGGATTTGAGGAGGGAAGGAGGTGCTCTGGGGCAGAGGCTCTTCAGTCTCCTGTGGGGAGAGGCTGAAGCAGGTGGACATTTCCTGAAGGACCAGTGTAGGACCCGCAGTGGAGCAGGCTCTCCTGACAGGATCTGCAGCCTGTGGGAAGGGCCCAGGCTGCGGCAGGGGAACAGAGTGAGGAGGGAGGAGCGGCAGAGGGGAACTGGCACAGACTGACTGCAGCCCCCCACCCTCCTGTGCTGCTCGTTGTGGGGGCAGTGAAGTTGATTCTAGGAAACAGGGAAGGCTGCGGGGAAGATGTTGTTTTAATTTCTCTTTGTTTCTTATTCTCCAAACCTATTTTAACTGGCAATAAACTAGATTTCCCCCAGTTGAGTGTTTTGCCTGTGATGTCAATTGGTGGGTGATCTCCCTGTCTTTATCTTGACCCATGAGCTTTTTCATCTTATTTTCTCCCCCCTGTCCTGTTGAGAAGGGTAAGTGAGAGAGCGGTTGGGTGAGCATCTAGGAGCAGGCCAAGGTCAACCCACCACATCTGCCTGGCTTTAAGTGAAGACCCTTACACATCTAAGTGCACTTTCTGCCACAGGAGTCAAGCCCATCACTGTTATTCACGACAGAACTCAAATCTTAATGTTATCTATTATTTCCTACAGATTATTATCTAAAGCAAATAACAATGGTAAAATCATGCTATTGCATTGTAATACCTTTAATTAAAGGGCTTTGTTTTACTGTATTTTTCATTAAATGTCAGGCATAGAAGACATTGTTGGGAAAATAATATTCCTCATGTATTTCAGAATTCAGGTGGTCCATGCTGTTCAAATGCATAGGTTGGATTCCAGTTGCCTCACAGGTCACAGATTAAGCCCTCTCTGGACAAAGTTTAACGTGTGGACACCCAGAGACACTTCAATCTGAGTTGTGCATGTGATGCTGGTGGATCCTCTAAGCTTAAGGCAGCAGGCTGGATGGACACAGACTGTGGACTAGGTCTAGCTTGTGAACTACTAGGTATACATGCCTCCCCCAGTGATCCCAATAATTCCAGATATGGATTAAGTTATCTGCAGCACAGACCAGAGGTGCAAATTTTGATTTAATTACTTCCAAAGAAGGATACAGAAGTGATTAAATTTGTATTTTAAGTTCAAAGATAATTAAAAAGTTGTACTGTAAGGCATAGGAAACTAAATGATTATTAAGTGAATAAATAAAAACAGAACAAAATGAAACACTGATTTCTGACATATTGCACATTTCAGTTTCTTTTTCAACATCAAACTGATCTGAACTGTATGGAGGAGAGATGGCCCACTCAGAACTGCTTTACAGAGTCCATACGATCCCTAAACTAGCACTGGAGAATTGTACCACTGACAGTGAAATCACTGATGCTGAAGAGCTGGTATGCTGGGACCACTCCAAGCCAGTCTGCTCTGGAAAACCTATATACCTATCTCAAATCCAGCAGAACCTTTAACAATTTAATCATTGTGTGCACAATTCCCTGGGACTCCCAACACTTTTTTCTCTCTTTATCTGTAATACTTGATTTGAATACTCACCTCCTTCTTAATGCAGTATTTTTTCCTTTTGTGAATTGTATCTCACTTTATTACTTTTTGCCTACAGAACTGCCTCTTACTAGGCTCCTTCACAGTACACGTCAGCTGCCATAGTCACCTGCAGCCATTTGCAGTTTTGTATCATTTGTACATTTCATTAGCGCACTATTTCTTCCCTGTCTTCCAGATGCTAAATAGGCTGGACCAAACACTAATGCCTTCGGTAACCAATTCAACAAGTTCCTCGTACTCAATAGACTATTGTTTGTAATATCACAGCCTTTGCTCACAATCTGTCAGCCTAATTTCAACCCACATAGCAATGTCATTAAACAAGACAGCAGTTTTGGTACAAAGAAGCCTAGAACTGTAAGAACAAAGCACTTCCTCGCTTTAAGAGATGCTTTGTACAAAGCTGATAATGACACTGAAAAACATTTTTTGGTGTCCAAGAAAGGATATAAAATTCCCAACATTAATCTCATAAACAAAGTTAACAATTTTACATACTGCCTTCACACTGCTGTAATTGTGGGAAATAGATTTATTCTAATGAGTGAGAATTATATTCTAATACCATAGGTAACACAGTGAAATGCATTTGAAACTATGAAACGGGAATTGAAACATTGATTACACATTTGGCATAATTAGCCATTTTAGTATTTTAACATTGAAAATAAACATTTGTTCTTAACTGCAAACAACTTCTAAACTGCTTTTGTTTCTTAATAGCTCTAACAGGTTCTTTAAAATTTCTCTTGTCTTTTTTTGTTAAATGCATAGCAAGAGAGAAAACTGTTTCATGAATGGTTAGACAGTAAGCTCCTCCTATGTCACAGGAATCTCTGTGCAATTACGCAATACATACACTCTGCTCTGCAGCATCTGAGGCGGGCAGCTTCTGGGCTGAAATGATGATAAATTTAAGAAAGAGCTAGATGACACCAATTTTGTGCAATGTACCTACCAATAGTTTTCAATCTCAATACAACTACTGTAACACCCTTCCTATGCACAGTTTTTATTCTGTGTACATTGCCAGTCTGGTAATTTGCGGTATCAGTAAGAGAATCTGTTCATAACCAGACTGGTTCAGTACGGTCTTTTACATTGAAAGAAAAAAAGTCGCACCCTACTGAAACATCAACTCTGCTTTACTTTACTTTGGGTTGATGCCTGCACAAAATCATCACCACTCCATTCAATAAACACAGAACTTGTATCTATGAGATTATACAACATTTTTAAAGCAGCATTACTACATACTTTGTGATTAGCATTATATTTGAGGGTTAACATTATAAAACATAAAATATTAACAGTTATTTCAGGTACATGTAAAATTAATAAACTGATTGAGTAATGTGATCTGCAAGGGAAAAAAGCCCAACAACATTATGAGCAGTAAGATCTGAACTTATTGGCATTCTAAGACACTTCTTGTTTAATTTTTTTTTTTTTTACAGTAAAATAAGCAATCTATTAGAGTAGCCAGCACTTTACAAAACATGGATTTTTGTTCCTATGCACTCTGAAATTAGTTGTGGGGTGTTTTTTCTATTATTATTTTACTTTACAGAAATACTGGCACAGATCTTTTCAAACTGATGGGAAGATGTGAACAAATCAAATTCCCAAATGTCTATAAACTGACTTTCACTTAGCCTTCAGGTTTATTTTTAAGACATGCTCAATTTTCAGTCACAGTTCTGTTCAATACTCTTAGCATACTGCGAAAAGGAGAGACACACTTTTCTTTAATCATTCAAGCTGAAATTCTTAATTATATTTGCATAAATTGCTTTACAGAGTAACATTAGGTGCAATACTCTCAAAACGTGAACAGTGAAAAGGGTCAATAGCATGTTTCAAGTTTCTTTAAAAGTCAGAAAAAAGCCCAGTGTTACTATTTTATTAATCATGCGACATACACTTAGTCCTCATAAAATATTAATGTATATTGCTTCCTACATCAATAAAAAGTGTACTTTACAGAATGAAAGAAAACCTGCTTAAGAAAACACTAGCTAAACTTACTAAGCATTCTAACAATTATCATAAAAATGCTAGAAAAGAAAATATAGATATGTTAAGCAATCCTAAAATCTTCTTAAACTACACATTGTGCTTTCCTACAGAGAATTTTAAGATGAAAAATAGACCTTGAGGGTCTTAGACAAGCCTGAGGCAATATAAAGAAAAAGGTCAAACACTCTGCTAAAAAGGACTGTTATCTTCAGAACAACAACTTATCAGCCAGCTTGCAGCCCTGCTTATTTACAGTTATTGGTCCCAGAGGAAGTGCACTTCAGCGCAGGGCGCGATTACTTTGTAATGAGTTTGCCAGAAATGGTAAAGGAAACTAATTTGTAACAATGTGCTGTTCCCTGCACATGAACTTTCTCAGACACTTTTTTTTGTCCAGCCATGAATAACTAACTTCAGCCTCCCTAATAAGCAGTGGAAACAGAAGTGCACCAAAACCAACTGAGTCGCAAGCATAAATGTGCTGAAATATCAGTGATTATCCCTCTCAGCTGTCCATTACAGTACTCATGATGACCACCAATTCCCCTGTGGTGGATATATAGAATGCAGGTTTCAGGGGGTGGATTTGCACATGAAAATTAACACCATTTGGAAGAAAATAGCCTGCACCTGTCACAGATTAGCAACAAAAGGTCAAATGCCTCCTTTTACACCTAGAGCACTTGCATATTGTATGCCTTGCTTATAGGAGCCTAATTCTAGTTTCTTAATTCAGAAAAGTGAGCACCATGGTGAACTGAGGAGAAAAAAGAATTAAGTCTTGGCTAAAAGCTATCAATAAATCTATTGATCAAGATACATATGAATGGAAGTAGCTGAGGCAATCTCAGTCTCTAAAAGAGGTAGTTTTTCAAAAGAGAATTACACAAAGTGCTCTTCTGTTTTTGTCAATATGCTGCCAGGTTTTGAAATGCTATTTTTCATCCACACAATAAAAATCTTGACAAGTAAGCAATAGAAAATCACTAATACACTTGCAGCTGCATTTCAATCTATATAAATTCTTTAAACAAAAACAACCAAGGAACAGATTGGAATATACATCATTTTCACCAGTTGAACCTGGGATCAAGTCCAAGATAGCCAAACAGTATTAATCTATATCTTCAGGCAACTCTCTATTCCACAAAATAAAGTGAAATGTAGAATATGGAATACCCTCAATGAAATTCATCCTTAAAGATCACAAAACACATTGAGATGATAATGCAAAGAGATTTTATTGATACATTCTAAATCGAACAGGAACTACAGGGACCGACATCAGTAAAAACTTCTGTTGAGTGAAAGATTAGGTATCTTCTGAAAGGAGTGCATCTAAGAATATCAGTTGTAAATTCCCACTGGCTTTATGGTCTTTGTTTGTGAAAATAATTTATAAAACACAGTTTGGTGCGAAGTCCTAGACAACTTCTAAATAGTGTTTGATTTTTCAACAGGGAAGAATCTAATGAAATAGTGATGATGTCTGAAAACCTGTGACTGTTTTTGCATCATCTCCTGGACTCCTGCTCAAAGCATATGTCAAATCAAGATTCCTGAAACTGCAAACACATGATTTAAATAAAAAGGCAATACCATAAAAAACCACAAATACAACACCTTGTAAATTAAAGTATACTTTAAATTACTAAAATTGCACATATTAAGCTTTGCAATAAAAAGTAATGCTACAGTTAGATCAATGTTTTGGAAAAAAACCTCAACACTCTTCAACAATATAGTATTCTTCTAAGAACCTAATGTTTCACTTAAAACAATAGCAATGCTTGTGACTCAGCTTTCAGTCAAAATCCAAATCGTCTTTGAAAAATGTTCAAGACTATCAAATAGGCAAAGCATTTCAGAAGTGCATGGCTTGGTAAGCTGGATGCTTCAGATTTGTATTTGTAGTCTGTTTTCCATTCTTCCTCCTCAATTAAGCAAGTTGAAATTGCTGTGTTTCCATTATGTTTTAAGTTTTTATCAATAGTGACATCCAAAGGACAGTAAATCAGTAGCTTTTGTGAAAAAGATTGTACGGGAACAATGACTATTTTAGCTCTTAGCAGCAATTGGTAAAAGGCCAGCTCCCATCACTGGAAAGGCTAAACTGAGATGTACATATTAATGCATAACTTATAGAGGCTGAGAGATTCTGATTGAGCTTTTATTGTAATTAGACAACGTGATAAAATCTAATTGTGACTGACATTACATGAAAATTCTAGCTTTTACACTTTTCTTGTTTACCTATTAATATAGCATTAAAATAAATGGTATTGATCTTTTGGCTATGTAAGAGTTATGGGTCTCCATTTGTTTGTTTGTTTCACTGCCAAATGATTCAGCAACAATATGGAGAACAGCAGTGAATCCAAAACTTATATATGTTCTTATCCTTTCCAACTATCCTATTTCTTTTGGTGTAACAATATTGATTTTAACGGTGTTGCTCCTAATTCATAACAATGACAGCATGATCTGATTTTTCACACTTTTTCAGGATCACAGTCCGAGTTCCAAAAATTCCTCACAAGTGATGTAAGTAAGGTGCACTAGACCGACTTCCTAAGGACTTTCTGCCCACAGTATCTGGGATCACAGTTTCTCAGTGGTCCCAAACAAGTGTAATGAATAAATCCTTTGTATTGAGTTAACTTGCAGAAATATTACTGAACAGTGTGGCCTAGACTAAAACACCCACAGGAGTTTTAATTTATAAAACTTTTATCTGAATTAGAGTAGGAGGCAGAATTTATCACCCACAGCAGCTAATCTGAATCATTGGATTAAAAGAAAGTTGTGGGACTAGCCTCTGAATGAAGTGAAAAAGGTACAAGGCCATTTTTAAGCAAGCCAAAGAATTGTCTTCCACACAGAAAATTAAGGGAACTGGAAGCGTTTAGGAAAGAAGGACTGATTGAAAAAGGAAAGAGGCATAAACCAGCTTAAATTTATTAGTTGAATATAACAGACAAGAAAGCCAGGGGGTAACAATGCTGTGATTTATTTTCTTTTACTAAAAACAGTTACAAAATTATTCTCATATTTTAGTAGCTGGGCAGTGCTGCCAATGGATAGTTTTAGGGCAAGTTCCGCCTTTCAGAAGGAAGTACTTTTCTTGGTCCCTGGTGTTTGCGTGATGTCTGGGCAAGGGGGAAGGGGGAATACAGGGATTAAAATTTATTGAGCAGTATTTCTGAGGCTCCTCCTGCAATGAGGATACTATTACAGATTTCACAATATAAATAATTTTAAAGTTCTAGCATGTGTTAATCTCAAAAGCCACCTACTTACATCACTTGCAACTTTCCTTTAAAGATAATCCAGAAGAGTAAACAGTACTATTTAGAAAGACAACACAAGGAACTAGGAGAACTGGAATATCTTCTGTCTTTTTATGTTCATTAAGAGGAGCGGTCTTAATGGCAACCACACTTTAGAGCACAGTGAAAAACTGCAACAAGTAATGCTAAAGATTTAGTGATCATCACCGCTCAAAGACCACCATGGCAAAATAGCAAAATATACAAGCAACAGATATCCCAATATACCACAAATATCACTGTGTAAACAGCAGACTTACGGATGTATATAGAAATTATATCATAAAATCTTGCTGAAGGAATTCAATAGTTTTGATCAAATGAGATTGATATTTAATCACTTGCAGCCAAAGAGCTTTATTTCAAAAGTGCCCTTATCAATAAATACTGATGCTTTCAGTTAAAGGACCTAAAAACCTGGAGATGTAAAGAATAAAATGTCAATGTTCATTGTGCAGGGAAATTGTAAAGGACGGAAAAAATGGAATCAGTCTCTTGAGTCCTTCTCCAGCATCTGTTGGATTCTTATGAAAACATCAGTAGAGCCCAAGACTGCAGGACAAATTCTCCAAAAAGTCACAAAATCATGTAAATACAGAAACTGGCAGCAGTAAAGTAGCAATGCATCAACTTAGTCTGGAGTGTCAAGCATGCTCAAAAATCAAAGGCCCACACCCTAAGATGGCTATTGCACACCCACTACATCAAAACCACCAAATCCCCAGAAAAACAGTAGACCTGATTTCTCTGCTCCCTCTTTATCAATTCCCCAAAGGCCTCCAATGACAGATGGGCAGTTATTTATCCATGGCAGTGAACCTTTGTTAAAGGAAAATCAGAATACAAAGAGGTTTTGCGTTAGCGTCACAAAACTCAGCTTTCTTTAACAAAGTATATGCTATCAAAATGGGTATCTCATGACTGTGTATGTATCACATCTTTCAAAGCGAAGCTCTTAAAGGAAAAGCATTTGGGGAAATTTCTGTTTGGAAGTCACTTAGCATATAATGGGTGCTATCCTAAATAAATAATTAATACGTTAATAAATAAATTATAACAACGTCTGCAGACTTAACCACAGAAGCAACCACCAAGGCAAATCAGGGAATATGAACTACTGTACCACAGCGGGATGTACCATTTTTGCTATGTAGCAGGGAAAAACGTCTCTCTAAATACCTACTTTGTTAGGGCCTGATGCTAAATGTACAGCATTGAAATCTGTTGCTACCTATAGCCTCTAATACAAAACATTCTCGTATTTACCTGCTGCCTAGATGTCACAGGTGTGCAAGGAACACATTACAAATGGTTAAAAATGTTAAAAGCTGCATATTCTTAAGAACATTACAGTAGCCCTACTTATGTAATGCCTCCTGCTCAATATACTCATCACTTTTCAAAGACCCTAAGAATTCTTGTAATTCAAAAGGCAAACCAATTCTTTCATCCTACAAGTGAGGATATTCCAGTTGATTTATCACTCTACAGCAATGCTGTAATTCTGTATTTGGCCTAGTTTGGTGCCTGATACACAGAATCACCATTTTTCCAGGGGCATCTTTCCATAGTATAACTACAAACTGACACTTGAGGAAAATTAATTGATGGAAACCTCAATCAGTCTGGAGACCTATAGTTAAATTATATTCTCAAGGAGCTCTCCAAAATCACCAGAGCTGTAAATAAATTTGCTTTTTTTTATTAAAAAGAAAAAGAAGAGTATTAATGGAAAGGCTCCAGGTATCATCTTATAAAAGAATCTTGCTTTTTGAATGGATCCTGAATAAGAACCTTCTTTAACTAATAAATTACTTATTTTATAGCTAAAACTTTCCTTCTGTATCTTATAGAAAAATTTCCTTGAACAATGGTACTGTAAGGGTAGACTTTCAGTACAAATACTGGATCTGAATAATATCTGTCCTATATACAGCTTTTGCAGAAGAAACAGTCTTATTTTAGTTTATTATGAAACTGAATTTGGTTCTCTATGCCATTATCAATCTAGTCACAAAAACAGTTTGGGGGCTAGAAATGTTATTCTCATTCAATACATTAAACCCATTATTTCATTGCCTAGAAGTCAAATCTTATAATATAATCTTCATGATAAAATTTACAGATAGACTTTCACACAGCCTAGGTACATTTTTAGTCATTTCATCAGATTAGACTGATACACAACTTCACCTACTCCTCTGCTGTAGTGCCTAGTCTTACGTGCTTTTGTAGAACAAGGTGATTTCCGTACTTTTCTCTTTATTATATAGCATTTTGATTCTTCTGTAGGTAATGGAACTTGTTCCTGTATTTTCACTTATATTTTTTTCTGACTCCTGTGCCTTGCTGTTTCCCTTTCCTCCAGTCACCAGCCTGCTCTGGAAGCCCCCCTTGACTTCCAGTCTTACCAATAATTATAATACGCCAATACTGTTTATATCCTAGCTTTACTCCAATTTACTATATATAATTATGTAGTAGCAAGGAACTACATTACGTTGGTTTGTTTTTATAATACCGACAGAATCTACAGCAGGCCTTCTTAAGTGTACCCACACGGATGTAAGAGAAAACTGCTTACCCTCATTTATCTTTGTTTAGTTAAAGCTTAAATTAGACCTTAAAAAACCATCTAGTTGATGTTATTTTTTCAATCAGAAGTGATAATTTAAATATTGACATTTTAGATGGCACCCACATGTTTTTGTCTCCTGCTATGGTAAGAATATTTTATTATATCTGAAAGTCTGTCTTAAATTTTGTTGGGTTTTTTTTTCATTTTGCCAAATCCAGAAGCGTTTCCTTTTATTTCAAAGTATTTCTATGTTTGTAGTAAATTAAACATTAATCTTTCTCTGCAAATGTCAAGTGATATTTAAATGTTTTTCTGGCAGATAAATGATTATTAATATTAATGCAATAAAATCACAGCTCTTTGTCCTTTCTTTGATATTTAAGAAAAAATTAAGACTGTCAAAACAGTTCTGCAAAAAGAGAATTCATTGGTCTACTATCCACTCTTCATTAGCCTGAGAGGTAAAAAACTACTGATCTTGTGAGACAATGTGTTTATAGAATCAGAAAGGGTTGAAAATGAATTACTCTATCCGTGGTGGAGTGTGTATCACTTCAATGTGAAAATGCCTTGTTAAAGTTCATTTTAATTTAAAGCCCCCTTTTGTCATTCAAAAAGCTTTAGCACAATGAAAGAGTCTTTGTCACTTTCATAATTAGCCCCTCTTGCACTAAATGAGAATAAAATCTGATCAGAAGTCCATATAGGCAAGGTCATAAATCAAACAGAAAAGCTCCATGAACAGTCCTGTAAGATGTCCGAAGGCACACACAGCTTGGAATTAAAGCACTGTAGTCAGGATCCACTCCCAGAAACACAGCACAAAAAAGCCCCAATAATATCTGTCTGACAGGCTAAATTTATCTCCATATTCTGTAGCCCTATAAACACATTTTGCTGTTTAGATACAAAAGCAATTTCAGGACCAAGGACAATTCAGGAAAGCAAACAGCTGTTAAAGTACTACTATTACCGTCTCCCAACCAAAGTCAAATTAATTTAACTTAATGCTCTCAGTTCAAACTGTGGCAGTATAAAAAAAAAAAAAAAGAAAAAAAAAAAAGCCATATATGATAATTGTCATAAAGCAGGAACAAAACTCCTTAGGAAACCAAGTTTAATTTTATATACATAAGTGAGTATGCAGCCCAGCTCAAACATAAACTGGATTTTATTCAACTTATTTTCATTTTCAGATGAAAGCAAAAAGAGATTTTGCAAGATGTAATAAAATTCTGAACCTTGGACAGTTATGGCGAGAGTGTCAGCACATCGCTCTTTCTACTCAGGGATCATCAGAATACCAACAGGAATCCAAGCCATCAACATATTATTTTACCCCCCATGTTAACACAAAGTGAGGATTTCGTCAGCAAATGATGCCTAAAACACAGGGAGAGGGGAGGGCAAGGAGAGGGCAAGGCAGGAAGTTGAGGGGAAGACTTATAAAGAGGCAGTCAGCAATAAAAATATGGATTCTGGAACACATGTGCCTCTTACAATTCGATGTATTATGTTAACACTAAATGCTAATTTTAAATATTAATCAGCTGAGAGTTATTTGTAAAATAACTACATCCATACAAACAGGAATTTTCATGAAAACACACATTTATATCCATAAAATATACATATATGTGTAGACATCTAGATATATTTCTACCTTCAAATACAGTGCTATGTACATTAAAAATGTGCAACTTTCCTTTATAAGCTTTTGTTTTCTAACTATATTTTCTCTGCATAACCAAGCTGTTAAGTCATGTCTCTAGCCACGTAAACACCAAACTACTTTCAAAGTAATGGCTTTGTTGGAGGGCATGGTTGGTTACATGTCTGTCATATGTTCCCAAAATTTCAGGTTACATTAATTATGCAATGATCGTAAGTAATTCAATTCCACGTATTTAGGAGACATATGAAAATTGGTCTGCTAAGCAACAGAGCATTAGTGTGACAAAAAGAGAGTAACGTATTTTCTCCATCCTCATGTAGTCTTACACTTTAGTTCACTAACATTAAACTTCTCAAATTGGTTAAAAGGTAGTGAGGACACAAGTGAGTGTCCTCTTGGATACAGCCACCTGTGCTTGAGTCAGAAAAGAAATGTAGTTTGCCTTGTCAACCAGACGTACAGGTATCTAAAAAGTGCAAATCACAATCTACTGTTCAAGCAAACCAAGCCTGGGAATGGTGACGAGGGCTTGCAGGTGATTAAAGAACGACAATGGATTTAAGATGGATGGGATGAGAATCTGAGTCAGACATATTACTGAAATTGAACTGCCTAGATCTTTTTCTTATAAGTGAGTATTCCAAAAAGCCAATAAAGCTTTTAAACAAAAAGCAAGGGGTTTTACTATATAATAAACTAGATTAATTGGCTTTTTAAGAAAGAAAACTCAAAATTACTAAGGAGAAATAGAAATCAACAGATCTCCCCTGCCCACTGCACCCTTGCAAGTAGATACTGCTCCCACAATTGCCTTTCATTTCCTAACCCAGTGAACTTGCTAGAATTGCAACAAATTCTATATAGCCTCCACTGAATGCCCAGGAAAATACTGTCATCTCTGTGGCCAACCATGTATCTGTTCCTTGTATTTCTCAACAGTTTCACAGTCTCCAGGCACTCCAGCCTCCCTCTTTGGTGCACTCTCACCCTCACTCTCCTGTCCAGGCCACTTTGCGCTCTGAAAGCACCTCACTCCTGTGCAGGCTCAGCAGCTCTCAGTGGAGGGCAAAATCTCCCCTCCCTCTAGACGGTTCCACTTTGCTCTGTCATTCCTCTTTTGACAGGGCACAAATGAAATAAATAACAGCTCTTTCAATGGGTTTAAATAGAAAACTTCATCAAATCAACATTGTAAAAGACACCTCCAAACTTCCTTTCTGATTCTCCCTAACATCTCCTGATTCTCACATACTATGTATCCACATGAGGACAACTCAAGCGCTACAGTCAACTAAATAGCTCATAATACCAGGTAGATCCTTCTCAGCATGCCCTTAGTATTCAGCTCCTTCACACCTTCTCATGAAAGGGAGAGAGGATACCAAAGGAGAGTCTTTGTAACCAAGGATTTCAGATCTTCCCTTTTCCCCCATGCCAACAAAATCTCATACCTCCTCTTTTATTTTTGCTGTTACTTTTCACCTTTATCTTCAACACACAAAACCCAGAGGAAACTATGACTTTAGAAGTCCTATGAAATATGAATATTATTTTAAGTCCCATTTCTTCTTGACCAAATGCTGCCGCTACAGCAGAAAAAAAAAAAAAAAAACCAGCACCTCTGCCAACTGAGTCTCAATGCAATGGATATCTTTCTGACTGTCAAAACTGGGAATTACTACAACTGAAACATCCTGAAGAAACAGCTCTCTATATTGCAGTTATATTAGCAGGCAATTAATGGGAGTCAGAGAACCCAGAAGCGAGTGGAAGGGTATAAGACATTGAGAGAGGAGGAGGACGACATCCTTGAAATAAGGGCAAGCAAGCTCCTTCTAGCTAGGCTAATAGGAAATCCAGAGCTTCTGGAAGAGGAAGTGTGGCCTCATAATTCATAGGCATGTTCTCAGTATCTCTTTCTGAGTCTTTCCATCATACTACAGGTCTGATCTCCATCCGTCTGCTAAGAAAGACGGGTAGCACTCGGTCTTACAGATATCAGTTTGTTCCTAACAAGGAGGCACATAATCTTAACCCTTCAGTAGGTCTTCAGCTGAGATGCCTTTGTCTTTGTAATGTTTATTCTGCATTAAGAAACAAAACTTAAGACAAGAGCAGACCAATTATTCTCATATTACTCATGTCTATACATAGGCTGAAGTGCAGGGTACAGTCAGAGCCATATTTGAGTCAATAAGCTATTTGCAAAACCTTGGATGGTGAGCTAAGTGGGAGGTTTGGGCTATATAAAGGCATGGTCTGCAGAGATGCTCCCATATTAATAGACAGTCAATCACATCACATACTGACTTTTTCTGCTCTTCTAGTAATTCTTTGACATCCAGAAGTTTCTAGCCTATAAAGATGACCAGTTAAGCTTGATTTAGGATTCTAATTAAGTGGATTAAAATTGAATTTTCTTTTATTCGACTGTAGCTCCAAATTTATTCTCACTAAGTCTGTGTCTGGTAGGACCATATTTTTCCAAAAAGAAAGAAAGAAAAATATAAAAAGAAATATGTAGATTTTCAAAACAGACAAAATCTTCTTACAAGTTATTTCACAAACCCAAAAACAGATCGATATTTTTAAAGCAATTAGTACTTAAATCACGATACAGTGATTGTTGAGCTGTATTGTTTCTTATGGACATGAAGCGACCTTGGTCAATTATCTAGTTCAGATGTTGCATTTCAGTCTTCAAAGGCAGTGACACACACACACATTTAGCAGTACTATTTCTATTCAAAATCGGTCTTACTGGATTTCTAAAGAGAGATGCCACTTTACCTCTATTTATGTAAGAACCTGAAGAGGTATCAAACCTTTTCAATTAAAAATAACAACGAAACCCACTACTTTTATTATATACTGTATTGTACTTCTAATAGTACACCCTGTCAGTGAATCCATAGCAAGGTCATTTTATTCCAAAATCCCATCTTTAAAATAATTCTTTGTTCTCATATAAGAAGCTGCTGCGGTATTAATATAAGTCCTTTAGCACATAAAGAATATTAACTATGAGATAAAAGGGTTAATTAAAATTACTTCTTTAAATACATCCAAGGTTAATTTCGAGTTTGAATCTATATGCACGCATTTTACAACACATTCCTTATGACATACAAAAATCTTTTTCTCTATTAAATGCATTAGAAAGATCTATTACATTATGAAACATTGTGCAAGCAGTTGTGTAAGAAAACAATTATCACCTTAAGAAGTAAGTAATTATTCATGGTTCCTAATTTTAATAATGTTCTAGCTCTTTAACTTTTATAAGATGTACTTCTTTTATTTATTTACTTTGAAATAAAAATTTGAATGTTTAATGTATTAGAAGAACAATTTTTAAATGTTACTATCAATAGTGAAAAAATTTTAAATAAAAGCTATATTAACATATGTCATGAGCTTTAACCAAACAGACATGCTTTTTCAAAAGCTAGTCTTCAAAACCAGGAACTTGTAAAGTCTTTGTCTTCATTTTCATGTTTTTATCATACTGACATGAAAATATTACCTCTGTGACTAAAAGATGACTTTCTGTCATACTGTTGATGTGCAAGGAAGTCAGCAACAGAAGGATCTTCTGCTTTTGAACATCCCAGACCCACAAGAGAAATGGCAGTCCCACTGTCCACTCTAAGGATGGAAATAGCTTATAATTTAGGAATTACAACTAAAATTAAAGACTTCTAATTCTGAACAGGTGGGCAGCTTCCTATAGTTCACTGGGATGGCAGGAGTGTTGTAAATATCAATTTATAAACAAAAATATTTCTTTTACAAATATATATATTTGTGAACATACATATACTTGTAAATATAATAGGGGGCATCTGGAAACCTGAAGACTCATCAAGCATATTTTGATTTTCAAAAAACCTAATTTTTGGTAATCAGCAAAGTGATTTTGTTAAGTGCATATAAAACTTCACTTGCAAAAACCAATTCTATACCTGCAGAGGGATTTGGCCTGTGCAGAACCAGGGATTACAGAGTCACGTGGATATTAGTATCTTTTTTTTTTTCCCCTTTCTCTCTTATTCTTTTTGCATTTGCTTGCTGTATCTTACTGCTGATAAGGCTTAGAACCCAACATGAAACAAAACCCACACAAGCAGACCTTAGCCTGAACACACTCCATTAAAATATTGTGGTTCAAGGTAGCACCACCTGTGTGTATCATACTACAGGACAATTACACTGACTAGTACTTTCATAAGGAACTGAGTCTCCACATTCCTCTGCAAAGTGTTTGACATAATGATACCCAAACCATATTAGGACTTTTTTCTGCTATCATCTGGCAAACAATAATAAAAATGGAGTAATGATTGGCTAATAATTTTTTTTTTGCTCTATTATTGCAAGAAAGATTATTTTATAGGACTAAAACATGTTAATTAAGAATTCAAATAAGTTTATTTTATCTGGTTAGATTTTGTCTTCAAATCTTTTGCAAGATTTGAAATAATTTACAAACTATACCTTTCAAATGTAGCGTCCACAGTAAAATCACACTGAATTGCATTAATCAGCCTATACTTAATTGTCTCCACATTTTCTAATTCATACACTTTGGAATTTTATTTTGTTAAAATATACTAGCCTATATTTTCTATCACTATGAACCACATAGATATAAAGACTAAATCACAATTATCAAATTACAGTAATACAACTTTCTGATTTCAGTATTCCTTCTTTCTCATATAAATCAACAATTTAACATATGTCTTCCAGTTATTATTATCAGTTAACAAAGCTTGTTACAGTACTCTCAAAGCACACAATATTGCTTATCTCCTCATCCAGGTTGAATCAGCCAAAACTGAATAGGTTGCAAGAGATAATGCTTGTTCTCCCTATTCCTTCTTTACTCAGCTGGTTCATTCTTCATTAGTCTGAGTCAGTAGAGATAACCTAACACAATTTTTCCAACAGTATTTAAGTTTTTCTGTACTGTTGAAATGATATCAGTTATTGTTATGTTATATCTGAAATAATATCTATTATTCCTAATATCTGTTGAAGCATGGTAGACTCTAAAATAGCATCCCTACAAAGGAAAGTCCGTCTTACCCACTGTGATTCAGGATGACACATAGTTAGTTCAATTTTAAAGAGTAATCAAAGGTGTGGGCTTAAATCCAATTAGTGTACTTCAAAGAAGATAATATCAAAATGCTTCAAATGGTGATTCTACTTATAACACTGAAGCTCTTAACTTCTGTGAGCCTCAGATTTCTGAACTATAAAATGAAAACAAAAGGACCTTGTAAAGTACACGGCGATCTCCTGCAGTAAGAGATTATAAGCATAAGCTGTTATTAACTAGGCTAATATTCTAAAGAGAAAATAAAATTAGAGGTCTTGGAAGTCATGTATTCACATCCTAAGAAGTAGCTAGATGTCATAATGATTGTTACGCTACAGATATATTGGACAGACACTTTTAATTCAACTTGATTGTAATCACTCAGAATGTTCTTATTTTCATGCCATCTAATCAGTTATCTTTCTTCTAGCATTCACTCTCACTGACCTCTGGCCCACTGAGTAAAAGAACACTTTCCCAACTGTCACATGACTATTAATTGATAGAAAGTTTCACAAGCTTATGATCTGACCCAAAGCCAACAGAAATCATACTTTTGCAGAAATTTTTCCACTCATTTCTGCCCTGGACCAGGTACTGAAGATTTGGCACCTGTTAACATAGATCCCCTGTGCTTGAGAAAAGATTTAAAGTGCACAGTTGAAGTTGAAAGGTTTTTTGTAAGAAACATTTCCTGTCCAAAGGAACATGCAGACTGATTGAGGACAAATAATCACCAAACATCAGGACAACAGTTCCAGATCCCAGTTCCTTTAAAGTTAAAAAAAAAAGGCGAAAGAATTTTTCAAGGAATTTTTCAAGGAAGAACAGTAGGGAAATTTGCAGAGGAAATCATGTGAAAATGGGAAATCATGACTGAAATAAAAGGGACAAAAATGTTTACGGATGAAAATGCAAATGCAAATATGAGGGAAGGAAATAAATGGATCCCTAAATCCAAAAGGATAAAGAAGAGCACACAGATGGGAATAATGAAAAACAAAACAGATGCTAATGGAAGGCTGACAACATAGAGTCCTAGAGATGAGGATAACAAGGTTTAATTTGATATAGCATTCAATGTACAGGCTCAACAAGTGGGGCTCAACATTCTCTCCACGTACAAAAGATACTTCAGCAATAACATTTACAAAAATGCAGAGAGAAAAGAGAAATAACAGGCAGGATAACATTGTGATAATGAAGTAAGAGGATGACAAGCGTTTGGGATAAGTGAGAATGGATCAATCCTGAATCTACTGAAACAGAACCACCACAGGAAATGCATGCAGTATCAACCAAAAGTCCGGTATCAACT
This sequence comes from Cariama cristata, assembly GCF_000690535.1. Taxonomy (NCBI): domain Eukaryota; kingdom Metazoa; phylum Chordata; class Aves; order Cariamiformes; family Cariamidae; genus Cariama; species Cariama cristata. The sequence continues at coordinate 42,403 of NW_009623199.1, forward strand.
TGCTATCATCTTTTATTTTTCAGATGAAAGCATAAACTAATTATAACATTGCTGTCCCATTCCTTGTCGCATCTTTACTGTTTAGTAAGGAGTACATCTATAATGTATTTCAGAGGAGTAAGTGCATGATCATACGTCACCTTACCCAGCTCAGATGCAAATTAGCCAGCTCTGGTATTCTGATAGCAATGTGTCTGTAACAGTGCAAAACTCAAGAGCGAACTAACCATCTCAGTATTTATCCACTTTCCAGACATTTTGGGCCGTGCTAACATTGCTATGCAATCTAATTTGACTGTGCCTACACAAATGGCAGCCAGCTCAGTGCAGGTATATGTGCATTTATATGATCACTAGAGCATTGAAGAAATTTTATTATACAACTTAACAGTAATGTGAAAGATATATGTAAAGCATTATATAAATGAAAATTAATATAAGGAAATAAAAACTGCATACAAGAAGAAAGACAAAAAAGGAACAGAAATCTAAAAAAAAATTGTTAGTCAATCATTTCAAAACTCACTGTGAACATAATTTCCTAAGATGACCATCAAAATGCTGAAAGGAAAAAAAAAATCAAGATGTATTATTCCTTAGCTCTATATATTTTTATACTGCATTCATGAAAAAGGCTTAAAAGTTTTTCACATCAGAAATCTGACATTCATTTACAATCTTAGAAAAAGCTACTAAAAATGAATTATTCATAATGATGCACAGTAGCAACAATAAACATTCGAAAACAATTTTTTAAAAAACAGAATAAATCATACTTCTTACGAACAAAAAGTTATCTTACAGTTTCAGATGAGAGAGAGAGAGATGTGATTCTACCAGAAATTGTTAGAATATAATAATAACTGTTAATATATTATGGTAATTTATCTTCAAATTATGTTATTGTAGTAGATCCTGGAATTCCAGTAACTGTCTAAAGAACACACAGTGATAATATATGGTTTGTTCCCAGTTTGTTTTCAGAAATACAAACACTAAATCAAAATTAGCATGCTAAAGGCTGAACCTAGAAGGCAATTAGGTTACTAAACAGAATCAATAAATGCAAAATGCAGCTCTGCATGTATCCAAAATAATGTGCTTCCCACCTAATAACTTGTATCCAAATTCCTGTTAGGCTGAGCAAAATACTCTAAAATATTTTCTCCTAAAATCAGATAGTATCAATCCAAGAATAAAAATACTTTTAGTTTGTGCAGAAATGCCTCTTCTGAAGCATGTTTTTCAACCAATATTCTTTCAAAAGTACAGACCGTTAAGTATTTCAGTGTTTTCTCTCTCCTCACATTACAGTGGCAGCTCAAACAAGCAAAGATCTTAATTTGGCTTGTTAACTTTGGAACAGTCAGGAACTTTAAAACAATTTAGAGAACAAGAAGAAGAATGGAATCTATCTCAAGTGTATTCTAATTTAAGGGGAAAAAAAAAAAAGTGGTAATCTTCTGAAGTCTAGTCCACCCACCCTGCTCAGAACAGGGTCGGCAAAGGAGTACCACATCTACTCAGGTTTTGAATACCTCCATAGATGGAGACTCCACTGCCTCTCTGGGCAGCCTGTTCCAGTATCTTCAACACATTTTTTTTTTTTTTAAAAAAAAAAAAAAAGTGATCACACAAAGGTATTCATTTATCTGGAGCTGAGAAGCAAGTGAAAGAAATATTGTTTTCCCAGTTAGTGCTGCCTAAGCCCTGTACTGAGCACATCAGCAGCCCCCCACGTTGCAGGTCACACAGTAAGAGAGCAGCAGCAGCAGCACCGCACTACTGTGCAATACAGCCAACGTCCCTTTGAGTGCAGGACCTGATGTAAACATTTCAAATGTATTTTCCCCTCTTCAGTCCCTTTCTTTCTGTTCCCTTATTCTTTATACCACCGCTATTTGATCACATCTAGTAGACATAATACAAGATATGAAATGTCCTAAATTTCATTCATTTGGTTCGCATGAAACTGATGCAAAGCACTCTTAACATTTCTCAGCCATTTTGTACTCATTTCACACAGCTGAGATTTACTACAAAAGGTGCTAGGCAGTCAAGAACCATGTCTTTTGTGCTGCTGTCTTCTGCAAAACAGGGATAATATTACAGGTTATTGAACTAACTGAACAAAATACCACTATTTAGTCTAGCAGAATATTTCAACCTTCTCCCAGATGAAAATAAACCCTTTCCAGTACCTCTTAGCTCCAAAATATTTACCGTTCTGATGCCACTTTATCTTTTATTCTGAGTACAGCCATTTCTTCTGATAATCTATACAGCACCATCTGCATAAGCAGAGTAAAGAACACTTTTCAATTTCTTCTAGTTGTGAATGGCTTTGATTTAAAAAGACAGAAGTTAAGGATATAAACAGGACAGTGAAGGCAAAGAATTACTTTGGGGAAATAGCAAGGAGACGCATCCCTAACAGAATAAACACTGCCAAATTTTTCCCACTGGCACTGCTCTTCACTGTGTTTTCCCTGGGTTTGAGAACACAGCAAGATGAAATTCTGAAAGGGTGGTTAGCAGCTCTTTCTAAGGCTTAAAATCAGATAAAAACCTAAGGTAAAGTTAAGATCTGCACTGCACCCATCAGAAGAGATTGACCTGGACCTACCAATCACTGAAAACTAACACGATCCTCTATTTTAAGAAGCAATTATTCAAAGCAATTATTTTGTTAGTCAGTAACTGAAGAACAGGTCACCTGTTACTCTATAGAGTAACTATAGATTTATTCAAATCCAAGGATTTTATATGAGAAGAACTTTGCATCTCCTCATCAGTGACTTCCAATGCTGTTATAAAAATGTTTAGGTAAAGCACAAACTCAGCTGGATTTTGTTCCTCATACTTTCAACTGTCAGAGGCCTCTATTGTGCCACTATATATACGTACCTCTATACATTCATGAGTGATTAACTGATGTCACATTCATGTTCATATTAACATGTGCAGTTTGAAATAAACACAGCTGCATTTATGTCAATGATTTTATATTCAAATATATCTGATTATGCTGAAATAAACACAGCTGCATTTATTTCAGTGATTGTACATTCAGATAAGGATATTTGTTCAGTGTAATGTAATGTTCCTTCACACTGGCAGGGACATTGCTATTCTTTCTTGTATTTCCCTCTATCATTTTTCCAGACGGAAAATTTTGAACAGAGCCAGAAAAATGGAAACTGGAGAATTTATCTCAGAACCTGGTATACAGGAAAATCCTTCTGCTTATTCTCAAAAATTACCTAAACATCTTTGTGTAAAGTATCTTTGTTGTTGATTTTTTCTAATTCCTTCTCTGTCAAAGAGCAAGCTTACAAAAATCCCACTAAAACATGAAAGTCTGATGGAAATCTAAGTACCAGGAATGAATAGTGCGAAACCTTAAGAATGGATCTGCATTGGGTGTGTTTCTGGACAACTGTTGTTAATGTTAGCACACCATCTTCAACCACTATCTTCCTAAGAAAATTAGTTTGAATGGAAACAATAACTGTAAGATTTTCCTTCTTATTATCTGATCAAATTATAGTTTTGCATGATGTTAATTTTGGCTTGTAAGTATAACCTGTAATTGATTTTTAGAAAATAATGAAATATTATCATATGTATTAAAAGTGATTAACCATTTAACCAGATGTATCTATCAAGTGAGATCAAGGTCTAGCCCAGTAACTGCCAGAAATGGATCCCTAGAGAAAAGCATGGGAACAAAGCAATTATTTGAAGATGCCACCCCAGAATAATTCCTCAATTTACAATGTACAGTTTACGAACCTTCTGAGACAGAGTTGGTGTCAATGTTTAGTAGCTCTCAACTGATTTTTTCTTCCCTGATCTTGTCAGTTGTGTTTTTTGCTTGAAAGTATGACACATCTAAACTTTTAGCATCTGTAGCATCCTGCAGGAAGAAGCTCCACAGCTTAATTAAACAATATGTGAGGAACCATTCTCCTCTGTTTGCTTTCAACATGTTAACTGCTAGCTTCATTTGATGGCCCTTACTTTTTGTACAAAGAGAACAGATAGGGAACCATTGTTTCATATTCATTGACATTTTGACTAAGAACCATGATTTTACAGACCTCTAATATATTCTTCCTCAGTTGTCTCTTTTCCAGACTAAGGATTCCTATTCTATTTGGTTGTTCCTCATACAGAGGCTGTTGAAAATCTGCTCTGAACTTACAATTATCTGATCTAAGTCATTTCTCCTTCCATTTCCAGTTGCTTATTCCAGTCCCTCTCAGATCAGTCAAACAGCAAATCAGTACGCGTGCTTGTATACTAGCTGAGGAGATGCAAACATGTGGTACGAGGCAGGAGGGAAAGGCTAGGTCTTGAAGAAGGTAGCATGATAATCAGAAGATAAACTGACTGTGAAAATTATAATCAGCACATCAACTACAATTAAAATCCTCATTCTTTACTGATGCTGTTATACTAATTCTTCTTGCATTATCATTAGCTCCGTAAGTCACTAATATCCACAAATTCAGATACTTGACCAATGCTGTATTTGTTAGCTGGTATCACATCAACACTAAGCACTCTCCCATTTGTGAAAATGTCTTCCACACTATATTCTGTTTAGATATTTAAAAGGTTAATATTTAGTTCCATTTGCAATGCTGACCTAGCAAGAAAGAAATTAATTTGGCATTACAGCAGTAACATCAATTTCCCATGTAACTTTAGTAATGCATTTACTGGAAAGAGATTAATATCAATTCCATAAATCATTCACATGCTTTTTCCGGAGTTTGAGACATCTGAGTAATGTCATATATGTCAACTGATATCACTTTGTGCATGCGACGTCCATTAATCTATGCCTAGGGTCATCATTAAAAAAAAAAAAAAAATCTGTTCTGCATTTTTTTTTGTGACTTCTAACTTGCAGTAGTCCAAAGGTATTGATACTCTGATAGAATAACAGACATTTTCAGAAAAGGGAAACATTTGTTAAATTATCCCTACTGGTAGCAATAACCACTTAATATCTTTGTGAAATATGGCATAAATTACTGTCAACAAATAAGGAAATAACTAAAATAAAGTGTTTCGTTAATCAGACACACCTCGATGCCACAAAAGTAGGCTGAAAACAGACATCATTACTGAAATAATATATTGACTTTCATTTCTTTTGTTTCTACACTGAATATGAGCATTTTCATGGAAGTGAAAGCCAAAAGAGTCTACCTGACTCTAGTGACACATGACATACTATAATATAGGAAATTTGGAATAGCAACTTGGTTTTGCTCCAAAACACAGTTTATCCTACTACTAAAAGTGTTTACACTGGACGAAAGTAGCCTTAAACAGCTTTTGCACTTTTTATTTCTATTAATGTGCTATTATTACATTTGCCTGTTTTACTTTATTCCTGTTCTAGGATATCATAGTAGTGTCACTGAAATCAAAGTGAAGAAGGGTATTTCCGTTCACCTAAATGTAAATACACACAGGATCAGCTTGTTTAACAATTTTGGAAGCTTATTAAAATTGTATATTAGATGGCCAAAATGCAACTATTTCCTAGGGTGGATTTCAGTTTTGATTTGAACATAATGCTAGCAGTATCATCTTCTGCATAGTCTTAGTTTCCAGTTTTAAACCTTTTACAAACAAAAATGTCCATTTCAGAAACTGTTTCGCAACACAAATTTTACAGTATTCTATTAATCACAAGTAAGATTAATCCCACCCAAATTTAGCTGTCTAAAGTTACATGTCAAGTCTTAGCAACTGGGACATAGGCACCCCCAAAGGGCAATTCATCCTATATTATCTTTGCTTTTGTTCAAAAGATATCTTTCATGGTAAAGCTCAATGGCCTATTTCACGCCTGTAAGTGGTTACAATGAGATCAGCGGAATTACAATCACTTACTGCAATTTTGAGTGTTGTGCAAAGTGTTTTATAAGTACATTATCCTATTTTTGAAATATAGAAAGATATTTAAAACCTTAACAAAAATGATACAAGAGTACTTCTCAGTCACATGAGATCTCTTAATACATTGTAAATCTTAACTTTTTCCAACTGATTAATATAATTTACAACCCATGAGCACTGAATTTTTTAATCAAGTTTCCAATACAAAATATTTTATAAACCTGCTGTACAAAAAGACAAACTAACATTTGTCAATCATTTTCACTGCAAGGTGGTGGTACATCAGTCCGTATAATAATATGAGGTTTACAGTAATTGAATCTAAAATTTTACAAAATTTTAATTACAACCTTTTGAACATAAGCCACAATACACAAATTACCCAATCATAATATTTTTTCATAAAAAAAATAAGAATTCATCCAAAGGATAGAAGATTTAATGACTCTTGGCGGAGTTCCACTTTTTAGTTGAAATGAGAATAAAAGCAGACAGCAGCTTCATTTTTAATTTCAAGAAACACAGTATTTTTTAACATTTAAACAGCATTATATTTGACTAACAAGCCAAAATATGTATTTTCTAAACCTTATAAAAAGCCCCTGTATTTAACAGTATGAATGCTGAGATTTATGAATCTTTGTGAGCCAACACAGTTCCTTCAATCTTCAAAAGTAATTATAAAACAAGCAATTTGAGCCACAAGCAGCAGAAACTGTCAAGCTTGGGTTTTTTAACTATCCTCACAACACATCACAGTCTACCACCTAACTCCAGCTTGCTCCCATGTTCCCTATGACATCCTACCAGGCAAGACAGAAGGCACTGTGGTTAATCCAGAAGTGTGTACAGGCCAGAGTGACCAGCCAATACATCTGTGGTGACTGGCAAGCCAGGTGATACCAAACGGACAGAACAATATTTGAATTTCCCTTGCATTTTTCTTCAGTGAAGCCACAGCTGGCAATGTCAATAGAAGTTTTTCATATGCCAGTTCTCTACATCAAGAGCGTGGGGAGGCAAAAGCTATAGCCATTTTGAGCCCACCTAAAAAGCACTGTGTGACAAAACCGTGAAGGTAACTTGTGGCTACACCCAGCAAACAGTCTTGGCACAGTGAGAAAAAAGGTGTGGATGTGTCTGTGGGCACAGGTATATGCTGAGCTTAGAGGACCTTTGGTCCCGTCAAAGCACTATGAGCACTAGAGTGAAGATGATTGCTGAGTGGAAGGCATTTCTTACAGATTTCTGAAGGTATACCTCTGTAGCAGTTGTAGAAATACAGCCTAAATGCATGACAGTGTGAGTCATGCTTCCTATCCTGCTAGAAGAGGTGTTGATGTACTCTAGACAGTCCAAGATGATGTATTTAAAGGGCAAGTCATCCATATCATCTGATGGCTTCCTGTAGACTACCACAAGAACCCAGTATTTTTGAGGTTTCTCCTGATTTATATGAGATGAGTGTGCAGAGAACATGAACTCGAACTGCTTCAGCACTCAGAGAATCTAGTCAATCATCAATGCTCTCACAGGACAGTATAAACTCAAATCTACATTTCAATCTTTACACAAAAACAAAGGATATCCATGACCAAGAGCTTCTGACGTTTCATGGTCCATTTCAGAGCTATAGGATAGCTGCAATTGTGTTTCTAATACAATTCATTGTGTCCTGGCCTATTCAGCCATGCTTTTGGGCTTGGAAGAAAACTCATGTCACTGTCAGCTATATTTCTTTTCTCTGAATCCTGACATAGATGACATTTTTGCAGCCTGCATAAACAATGGTCAGATCCTCGAAGTTCCCGTGTTTTGCAGTCATTGCCAAAGTTCATTCTCCCTTTTGCAGAGCCAGAAGATTAGACTGGCACTCTGCACAAAGGGTTGAACTGGCATCAGCACCATAAAAATATTGGTCTCTTTTTAAGAATTGAGACATTTGCTTTATGTTTTCTTTGTCCACTTTGCAAAATACATGTGAAAGGCTACATGTGTATCATGTAAAATTAATAAATTAAATAATTGTCACCTCATGCAGAAGCAAAGCTACTGCAGTTACATAAGTTCCCACAAAAAAAAAAACTGTTTTCCAGCACTGGATGTATCATCTCCAAAAACATCTGGTACAGGAAAAAATTACTAAGCAAATAAAAACAAATCTTAGCCACAACACAGAAGAGGCTGCTGGCTAAAGTGATGCCATCAGAAATAACATGCACTAAGCCAACACAAGACAGTAGGGGCAGCTGGCTAAACTAAACTTTAAAGTCATTTAGATCCACACAACATAAAATGTCTGAAATACCAGTTCACCTTGAGTATGAGATGCCAGATTCCCTGAAGAACAATTTTACATCAAAATCTGGGCCTGACTCAATCAGGAAGGACTTCTTTGTATAACAAGAGTGAATACCTCCTTTTTCCCAAAGCACTATATTCTGCAAAATTCTCAGTTTTGCTAGAACAGATAGGATGAGAGGTGAACATTTGTACAGCACTGCATTGCTGCTAAACTGAAACTGTGTTAATAATTTAATGAATTAATGAATAATAGGAAAAGGAATTACAAATGACCAAATGTATACATTTCAAATGTGACATTTATTTCCTTTAAATTGGTTCTATGCATAGATAACTGTGCTTCCATTTTTCCCTGAAACTCATGTTTCTTGTGAAAATTGACATTATCCAAAAATTATGTTGTGGTATGCAAGAAAACTGAATTTTCATCAGTTTCGTTTATACTAATGATAAATTAATGTAAAAAGTTTCTTTGGGCCATATAGGTTCTTAAATATTAATAAAGATAACACTGAAGATTCCAGTTAGAATACTAGCTTGAACTATGAGAAACACAAATTCAAACTCCAGACATACTTGCAAAGTTGATAATTCTCTCTTTCCTTCACTCCTCTGTCTCTTCTTTATAAGATAAAGGGTTCAACCACCATTCTTCATTTTCAATAATTGTGTTTATTTTCCGGCAATGATTCTTTCACTAGTACTAGATTCATTAAGGATAAGTTAAGTGCAAGCTACACAGGTAGCTCTTCTGAAAAGGATCTGGATAGTATACAGGGCTCATAAATTTTATAGAAGTCAACAGCGCCATGCTATTGTGAAAAAGATTGGACTGTCACAGAGCAGAAATAAACAGATTGCAAGGCATGTCATGTAATAAACTCTACATAGTATTGGCAACAGTTTATCTGAGTATCATGTTCACCTTGGACTGTTGCCTGTCAAGAAAGGCATGGAACAGCTGGAGAAAGACCAGAGGAAATAAAGAATGATAGAAAATTTGGAAAATGTGATCACTAAGGAACTATTGAAAAAAATTGCAGTTATTTAACCTGAGGAGGGAAAGGCCAAGGAAAGATATGATAGCAGTTTTCCATTAAGTCAAAGACGAAAGGAATAATCTGCTTTCTGTGCCTATAGGCCTGGACAAGAATTAATACATTTTTGGTAAGAACATCTCTACATAAAAAGAAAATGCTTCTTATATTGAGCAAATTGCAGCGCTGGAATGGACTGCTGCTTTCTCATTGAAACCTTCCTCACTGAAAGTCTCTGAAAAGGATAGATAAATATCTGTCAGGAACGGCAAAAATACTGTATTTTGCCTCTCAACAAGAGTGGACTAAAAAGTAATCTCAATGCCCAATTCTACTTTTCATGGTTTTTTGAAAGCAAGGCACTTCAAAACAGCAAACTGGACATTGGTTTTCAGACCACATAAAAACAGACTTATCTATCTCAAATTCATACTTGTCAGTACTGTTTAATACAATAATGATAGCCATTGCAAAAATGAAGGCATATTAAATAGTATTTCTTCTGTATGTGTTAATCTTTTTGCTGCTTTCTACAAGTTTAACACTCTTTAAAAAAAAACTGAAAGGTATTTACTTCCATTTCTGCAATATAAAATCATAGTCATTGAAAAATAGGTCTAGAAGGAAATCTTCAGTTCTATCAACCAGATCTTTCAAGAAAACGCAGAATGCAGCCAAAGAGAGGAAAGCCACTTATGGAAGCACGTTTAAGACAACTTCTATTTTGAAAGCAAACCATCAGCAAATACTCCATGGGTACCATGGTCCAGCCAGTTTTGCTCCATCTTAACACAGCTTCATTAAGACCAAGATCACTTGCAGAAAAAATGTTACATAAACCAATGTCAAAAGTTCTACTAAAGTTACATTAGATATAGTGTTATAATCACTGTATAGTATAACTATTGTGTTTTTTAATTGCGTTGTGTTTATTTTTAAAGATTTAATAAATCCTTACAAAACTTTAACTATAAAGAACCTTTAATACCTCTTAAGTATGAGGGATCCTAGATTTAAATGACATACTCCTGTTTAGTAACTTCATCATCATAACAGATAAAGCACAAGTCTTAGGAAAAATCTATACATTATATCTCAATAGCCTATTTCCTTCAGGTATATTTAGGTCTATAAGATACCACTAACTTGGAACTATTATAAAATTAATGATGTGACCGGTTTTCATGGAATCACAGCATCATAGAATAGTTTGGGTAGGAAGGAACCTTTAAAGATCCTTTAGTCCATCCCTCCTGCGCCATGGGCAGGGACACCTTCCACTAGATCAGGTTGCTCAAAGCCCGGCTCAACTTGACCTTGAACACTTCCAGTGATGGGGCAGCCACAACTCTTGGCAACCTGTGTCAGTGTTTCACCACCCTCATTGTAAAAATTTCTTCCTTATAGCCAATCTAAATCTACCCTCTTTTCAGTTTAAAACCATTGCTCCTAGTCTTGTCCCTACAGGCATCGCTAAAAAGCCTTTCTCCATGTTTCTTATAAGCCTCCTTCATACACTGAAAGGCTGCAATAAGTTCTCCACCAAAACCTTCTCTTCACCAGGCTGAACCACCCCAGTTTTCTCTGCCTTTCTTCACAGGAGAGTGTTCCAGTCCTCTGACCATTTTCATGGCCTTCCTCTGGACTCCTCTAGCAGGTCCATGTATTTCTTGTAGTGGGGGCCCCAGAGCTGGATGCAGTACTGCAGGTGGGATCAGTTTTATAATCTGTTCTTTGAAAAAAGCAATTCCAATAGGATATTACCATTTTAAGGTGGTAGTCAAAGACCATCAATACACTACTGTATAAATGTTGTATACTATTGTTTGGATAATAGAAGGGGATAGATTTTAGCATTAATAACAATTTCATAAAATATCCAATAATCAGTTAATTTGCTTTGACCAGTTAAGGTACTCTAAGCAATTACTTGGCTGACATAAAACAAAAGATAAAGTGAATTTACATATGAAGTGTACACAATATTATTATCATTCTCACTAATACATCGTCATCATGAGAAAGTAAATGAAGGCATTAATTTTATTCATATTTGTATTTTGGAGGTGTCTGAATATGCAAAGCAACATCACAGCCTCATCATGCTACAATGTAAATAAACACAGTATTTCAAATAGCATCTGCCTCTATCACATGCTATTATTGTCAAAGTATATAAAGTATGAACACTACCTTTGAACTGAATAAATGTTTTAATTTAAAAATGTAATTAATTCTATTGTTCAAAAACTGGAATTAAACCATCATGCAATGATTCACATTACTTCACAAATAATTTGATGGCTGCTACTGATCCTTTTCATTGCAAAGCAGCTTAACACAATAAAGTAAATTTCTCAGCTTGGCCAACTGATTGATTTCATAAGCCATTTTCTGATACAAAAATTCATAAAACCGTAACTATTATGAAATAGCATCCAAAGTATTTTTAAAAATACATAACTATTGTCTGAACCTTCCAAGACATACCTTAAAAATAAGATACTCTATTATTCACTGCATCATTTACACCTTTTACATAATGCAATCAAAGGATTTAAATAACATAATTTAATATTTATCCAGGAACTGGCAGCTAGTATTCTACCCCAAGGGACGTAACTCTTCATAAAAATCTCATTTTACAAGACACTGTAGCAGTTTTGGCATTACCAGCACCTCTCACATAAACCATGGTGAAAACTATAGTTTATCGTGCCAATTGCATTTTGTACATATGGTGTTTAACAGTGCTCTGTAGGTCTGTAAGCCAATAATAATAGATTCAAGCTAAAAATCTGGAGACACACATATACATAACACAACAATTTCAACAACGCTACATATTCTCATATATATATATTTACCTACATATCCCACACGCATATAAACATACATGATTAAAAAGATTCCTTAAATTAATACACTAACTATAACTCTTGTAAAAATAATTTCTCTTTCAATTTGCAGTGCCTTCCTAAAGTTTAATTCTCCTTCTATTGACATCAGAGGCAGAACTTCCATTAACCTCAGCAGTAGTACAGACTCAGGCCACAACAAAAACAAAGAAATATATTTAAAGACGGCACATACATTTGTAAAATCTTCTAACTATGCAAGGATGGGCTTGGCACTTTATGAGGTTAACCTCCCCAGTAAACTTCCAAATCAAATTTTAAAATAACATACTTTAAATACTACATTTTTGATTAGCGATCTACAAATACCGTATATGACAATAGAATAAAATCCAGTTATGTATCTACATGTGCTAAGAGAGGGACCTGATGAAACGTACACTGTAGATAACAAACTTCACAACCCTTTTTACATTTGAAGTCTGATTTTATGTCATACTCTGACTGAAGTGAATCCATGAGTTTAGTAGTATTTAATGCAATTCTTCTCCAGAATTAAGACACTTTTTATATAGATGAGTGATATAGTTAAAAGTGTTAATATATTGACAACTCTGTAACATAAAATAATGCTGAAAATGCTTACCACTTTCAAAACAGGCATCAAATATAAGATGTCCTTTTTTAGGCTGTCCACAATAACCAGCTGGAAGAACAGTGTACTTGCTCACGTTCCCTGCTATGATATCATCACTTCCTATGGCACTACCTGTTGCAGTAAAAACAAAAAAAAAAGCTTGAGCATAAATCAGAAAACTATAAAAAACAGTATGCTTTTCTATATAACATGAAATTTGTACCATTTAACATATGTACCCGTAAAGGAAATTTTGCTTTTCGAAGTTTATTTAAGAATTTGGATATAATAATGGCATCTTATGTTAAAGCTTCTCTAAGTAACAAATCACACAGCTTGGTTTCTTGCACATGCATGTCCGGTGGCTGAAGACTCTTGTATGCAACAGCCTGATATTCAGCTGGATCCACTTCTTTTGACTGGAGCTCTCTAATATGTATATTCTGCATGGATTCCCTGGAATTTAACTCCTCGGCAGCATCTTACTTTATCATAATCCTCAGCAGCATCTACCTCACTATGGGCATTAATGGGATCTTTTTCCTCTATCCCACTGCCTATTTTCACGCATCTTAAATGAACTTAGAACCTTTGAGACTGTTAAGTCCCACTCATATTTGAAATTCGAAATTATTAGAAGGAAGAGACATATACTCATGGAGGCATGTGATTATCTGAGCTTTGCTTGCTTAGGGAACAAAACTCAGAGAAAGAACTTAAATAAAGAAAAAATTTTAAAATGTGGGGTTTATTTCATAATGAGGATGTAAATTTTCTATATAATGGCATGATTTTTGTCAAAATATATCAGTAGCGTATACATTGAAAGCTTTGTCCTTCCAGTAAAATTATACTTTCTAACAAACTGCAAAAAATTTATTTCCAAATAGGAATGGAAAAACACAGTGATTTTCTTCATTTGACTAATGTACAAGAAAGTAAGTTAACATTTGTATATTATATTATACATTAATATTATAGTATAGTGAAAGAAATACACAATAACATAACTAGCTGTTCATTCTTCTGACATTGGCTCAGCACTTTCTTCAACATTTACTGTTTGGACAACAAATATTTAACAGTAGAAAAACTATCTTCTGTGTTACAGAAAACTAGAAGAAATGTGTATGTCTTCAAGCGCAGAAGGCATGTGATGGAATAATGGGATGATAATATCTTATTTCACTCTGATAAATAGGGCTACTAAGGCTTCTAGAAATAGACTTTCGGTCTGTACTGATTTTTTGACATTTAAATGGGTTACGGGGGATGATGAATGTGACATAAGGCTCAATTTGTTTTATTTTTATATTGAAAACTATTTCACACAAATGTTACAAGCAATTCATATTGGCCCTGAATGATGAAAACAGCTTATTAATTAAAACTGACCTTTCCATACATAAATGTATTCCTCCTCTTGAGGCAAAACACCTTAGCTGAGGTAACAAATTATGTCAACGCATTAGTGACACCACAGTTAAAGGGTCTGTCGGGCTTTCTATTATATACCTGTATTTTCAGAGGTATATAAATCCCAGATTAAAAAATATGTATATCCAGGTCAACATTCAGCATATAAATCCCCAGTCTTCCCAGGTAAAAAATTTGAAACTTACTCTTTTTGAAAAGTACTACAACAGAACAAAGAGAATTTAGACCTTTTCTTACTTTATCATAATCCAAAAAGTTAGATATTAAATAACGCATGCTATTGTTTTTTAGCAAAATTATTATTTGCAACCTCAAGGTTATTTGTTTTAGACTGAATAATTACCCACAGATAACCAATCTGCAGCATCTAAACTGTTTTCTTTAAATGTGAAATTGCTACTTCTGATATTTTTAGCTAGATATTTTTTACCAGCGTGCTGATACAATTTGCGTAAAGGCTAGTAACACCAAAGGCAAACTTAGACCTGGATGGGGCATCTGTGTATCTGTATGGCCATGATCGTGTCACTTGATACAATTCATCCCTCTGCATCATGCAACCAGAACAGCAGTCACAGGAAAACCATTTCCTCAGTTTCAGCTCAGTGCCACTTTGATTAAGAGCCACCATATACCTATTGCAGTTAGTAAAGTTAATCGTTTGTAATCCAACACATGGAATCAAGGACACAAAGAAAAATTTAGGGAAAACCTGCAGATCTCCACCAAGAATGCATGAGCTGCCAGGGACCAAAGTGAAAGAATGGGAGGCAGGGAGTCAACTGAGTAGAGCAGTAAAAAGACTCCTCCTGGTAAATGCTCACTTGTAAGTCTCAGCTAAAAGTAACAGGCTTCTTATAAATCTCAAAGTATAGCTCGGAAACACCGCTTAGATAAAGATGAAGAAACTATAAAAGATTACATTCATAACATTGCCACCATAAGACAGTGTAGGAAAAGCAGGCAGAAGACAGAGCTACATCTCCCTTTCTACCTAACTGACAAATTAGAAAATCTGCCAATGGAGTCTTTACATGATGCAGAAGGAAGCTGTCAAGTAACCGTGTCCTAGCAAAAAGTTTCCATCTGCTCCTCCTGGCCTAATGTAGCCACTCAGGAATGAGAATAAAATCATCAAATAGCCTATAATTCATAGTAATTTAATAATATTAATCTCTCCTTGCATGTTCTTTATTACATAGTACTTTGAATATTCAGAATGTACTGTTGTCATATTTTGAGTTATATTATCCTTTGTTAATCTCTAAACATGCAAAACTGCAGTCTTTGAACTTCACATTATTATATAGCACAACAGCATTATGTCCCTTCTGGCATGTTCTCCTCGGGTGATAAAGAAAAGGCCAGACTACCGGCCAAACAAGAGCCTGCATTGCTGTACTGCTAGATTATAAGACATGGCTTCATGCTTGTCTGTTCAGCAGATGCAGTGAGCGGTGCTGAGAACACATTACCATCTTCAGATGGAGAGAACTGTTATACTGTGCCATAAGTCCTCTGGCCAATAAAGAGATACTGTCCTCACAACTTGGGAGCCCTAAGTAGATTTTCCTGACTGATGCAAAAACATATGACAAAACCTTGTAGGGAAGGGAAATAGTACTTCAATCTGAAACAAACTGAAAGGGAAAGAAGAGAATTAACTGAAGTACATCCTGCACATTACACTTAAGGAGACCAGATTCTCCTTTGAAAAAAGGTTAGATAAGACAAGCAAAGGCAAAAGTAACTTAGCAAAGAAATTTTCTCAGACTGTAGGTCTTGTCAATTATTTTTCTTTTAGATTGTAAGACATATAGCTATTTTATTCTAATTCTTCATAGCTTAAACTCCTGGAGACTCCAGCAAATCCCTAGGATTTACTTTTACCACAGTATTAAACTTTAATGGTAATTTTCTATCAGCTATAAAATCTGTAGGTATCTGAAATCTCTGTAAGTATATGAGGTTTTAAAATAAAACCTGGACAGAGTCTTCTGGTATCTGCATTCATCACTATTGTCATCGTGGATATATTTCACATCAAACTAGTAAAAATGAATAGAATCAGAGGAGACTGGGATTCTTAGGAGGAAGAGAAACTTCCAGAGCTTCTTGCTTTTCTTAAGTTCAAAGGGTAAAGCCAGCATTTTTTTCATTTAGGCAAAGATGAAAACAATATTCGCTACAATAAACATCATGCAAATTTAGGTACATTTTCTTTAAAAACTGCAGTTTCCAGAGGAAGGTACCTCTTTAGTAAGTAATAGTTACTCTTTGAATTGGGTAAACAACAAGCCCAGCTTCCAGCTGTGACAAACTTCAGAATCCACGGAGCTAGCAGCCAGCAGCTACCCTCATGCTACATTAGGTAGAAGAGCACAGCTGCATTAAAACAGACATAGAAAAATACAGAGTGAATTTGCCTGGAAAACCTGTATCATTCTTATAATCAGAGTTACTGCCTAACAAGGATAGCCAATTAGAAAGGTAAGGTAACATGAAAAGATACAATAACTGCAAGTGTTTGTAGAAGTCTTTCTTTAAGTATTACAAATGTCATCAAGACTCCTCTCATTGTGTTAGGAGATCCTTACTTTAGAACAAAATTAGGATACATTTTGCTACTGAAAATTTCTACGGTGTAACAACCTACTAGCCAGATTCCTATCATCCAGGGGCCAAGAAAAGTTTCCAGGTATCCTAACAAAGAGTTTCATCAGCCTTGAGCAGTATTCTTTTTGTAAACCCATACAAAGAAGTGAATCTGAACTCTCAATACAGTTCGCAACAAAGAAAAATTAATTCAGATGACCAACAGCAACTCCTGTTATCTCCTAAATATAACAAGTCTCTAGATAAACATTGCTTAACTCACATTTTGGACAAGTAACGCTCAAGGAGCATATGCCAATAAGTGTCTTCTCCACAAATCAGAAAACTGAAAACAGTGTAAATTTAGCAAAATTCTTTTATATTATAGCATTTGTAGAAATCTATAGTCTTAATAGCTGATCATGTTTTCTTGTTCTTTGATTTTTTTTTTTAATGAAAGCTTTTATATCATTGTCCCTAGGCTTCAGCAGCATCGATATTCAGCAAGACTTGTTATTTCTGCTATCAGCTACGAATGCTCTATGGCCATTCTAAAAATCCTACAAGCAGCATCAGGCACGAACTTGGAATTCCAGCTCCAGTGGCTTAAAAACACTAAGAAAAAGAAGAAAACACAACCGTCATTTTGATGTTCACAGCCATGTATCCTGCAGCAAGGATTAGGCATGACTCTGAAAATCTAAACATGCTACAGAGAGTGTTGTCAATCTGAAATGTACTTAATTCACAGTCACTATGATCTGAAAAGAAATGAAAGAAATTATGTTAAAACCACAAAGCCCAGGGTTTGGGAGAATACCCGGTGTAGTACCAACCACACTTGCTCCCTCACATTCAGGTACTGTGCCCATACTGTCACCACGACCTATTTCAAAGGTCTAGCAGAACAAGGAAAATGTTGATTATCACAGACAGAATTCTCATACGGTTTGGTCTATTCTAAAAAATCATAACATTGTGTTGTTATTTAGAAACGCAATTTGAGATAAAGTATCTTTAAAGTAATTATCTCTCCAATTACTTTCCTCCTACAGTTTGACCAACAGACTGCTTGTCAACAGTCTGTCTCCAAACTGTAAGAGGATATTCATATTCAAGAAAATATGCAGAATAAAAGACAAGCACTAGTTTAGCAGAGATTATCAGGTAAATTCTGAGCTTTGCAAAGGTTCTGAAAGTACTCAGGAAAAATAAACTGCAAGCTTACTGCCAGGGACTTGAAAAAGCTACCAGACAGCTACCAGAAAAAGCTCCTTTTAACCTTCCTAACACAATTCCTTGGCTTATGCCCCATTAACTTTTTATTTTGGGTTAGAAGGCATAAGTACATCTAAATACCTCAGGCTTCTTTAGATAGGCATATCCAAACTGATTTACTCTAGAAGAAGATATGGCATAGGTGTCTCAGTCAAAGCTGAGAGTGGGAAAAGTCTTGTCCTCATATGCGAACATGTCAAAGCAAAATGATCACTAAAGATGTCACATGGGGTCCCTACAAAAGGCCTGGTGGTACCACAAAGAGCACTTTTCTCAAACGCTCACATTGAGCAGACAGCAGGCAGCCCAAAGATAAGTAGGAACTAAAAAGTACACAAGGTGCTTAGCCCAAAACAAAGCTGTCAACTTACTGGCTGATCAAG
The DNA here is from genome assembly GCF_000690535.1 of Cariama cristata. Taxonomy (NCBI): domain Eukaryota; kingdom Metazoa; phylum Chordata; class Aves; order Cariamiformes; family Cariamidae; genus Cariama; species Cariama cristata. The sequence continues at coordinate 60,854 of NW_009623199.1, forward strand.
TATGAAAAGATGATGAGAAATCTGCACTGCTCGGTCCATTCAAAAAAACTAGATCCAGATAGTGAGGTACAATTATCAATCCAAGGTCAATTATAGCTCCTTTCCAAAAATCTAGTGAACTTTGTACTGAACACAAGATCTGGCAGACACACACTGCTCTGAACAATGATTCCTCACTCCCACTGGCTGGCATTGTCTTATGAGTTTACAGGAAAAGAAAATAAGTCAACTTGTCTTGACTTGCATTTCTTTTGTATGTAATATTTGTTTCCAATCCTTAACCTAAGAGCATAACTTCAAGCTTTACTTCAATAATATTTATTTATTATCTCAATGTGGGCTGTCTCCAAGGATATACCTTCCTTTCAGAGGCAAATGGCAATGGAATTTCTTGTATCACTTTAGTGAAACCCCAAATGTCCAAGAAGGTATGAACAGTCTTTCCTCACAAAAAGAAAAATGCAATTAATGCTTTGAACTCAGTAGGCAAGAAAAAAATAATATCCATTACTCTTTTTACTGTACTTATAATCTCTAACCTATCCACTAAAATATTCATCACCAGAAAGGAAAAAATATACTGAAAAAAACAGTAGTATCAAATATGTTAACTGGAAATATGTTTATTTAAAAACATTGTAAGAATCAGTGAATTTCATCTGATATACAGATTTATTCTTTAACAAGTATCTGGCATCTTGATAATATCAAAGATATCACACGATGCAAGAGTTGCTATAGTAGCAAAACTTCTTTAAATAAAAAACAGATCAAACAAAAGCATAAAACATATAAATTGTAAACAAAAATATGATGCATCACATAGATCCCCAACTAGCAGAGAAAAGAGTAAATAATAGCTACTGAGCTCAGCTAGACCTCAAGAGTTGCATCTGCAAAAAGGTAAGTCCATCCTTTATGGGAGATAAGAAATGGCTCAGAGAATCTCGTCCGCATATGACTACTAGGAAACGTTGAAACACCAGTTGACGAGTGCATAGGAATTCAAGTTCGAGGTCAGCAAAAGATTCTCTGGGAGTGTTCCTACCAAGCAAGGGGAAATTCCGTGTCTAGGGATTCTGAGGCAGGAAAAGAACTGAAGAGTTAAAGCAGATCCCTTGTGTGGTGCTACAGAACTTCAACGGGTAAAACTTTCTTCTGCAGAGGCCCACATCTTTCTGAAATCTGTAAGCAACTGTTTTCCCAAGGACAAGAAGTGCATGTGACCTGCAAAGTCGAAACAGGCAGACAATTGCAGGGTTTGGCATTGGAGTTGGTAGAAAATGTCAGGTAAGGGCAAAAGTTCATGATACTACCCACAAAACTGGAAAAAAATGTTGGTGGTTGAAATCACTCACTAGTGTTCACTGGTACCATCCTAAAATGCTGTAAATATTTCCCATGCCACCTAATCATAGAATCATAGAGTGGTTTGGGTTGGAAGGGACCTTTAAGGGTCATCTGGTCCAAGCCCCCTACAATGAGCAGGGACATCTTTGACTCAAGCAGGTCGCTAATCCTGAAACAAATCAGCTTTTATACACTCGGTTTTGCATTATATGTGAGGGAGGATGGAGAAAGTGGGAGGAAAGGAAGGGAAAGGTTCATGGATATATGCTATGTATATATCCATATATACATATGTATGCCATGTATATATCCATGTTTCAACAGCGGTCCCAGGTATGAGGCATTGATTTAAGAAAAGCAGGTTATCTAGCTTAAACTTTCAGGTATATTAATGAGACACACGTATATACTATGTATTTCTAAAGCCTTTTAGATAAGGTTTTTAAATGCAGAATGGTTACATGCAAAATTCTTACTAAAAGATAGTTCTGATCATCCTCAAGAAATAGCACCAGGCAAAGGATATTGATTCTGTTAGTTATAGCTGATGCAGATCAAACTTTAATTTCCATGTATAATACTTCAGGTTTCATACAGAAGGTATGAAATGGACACACTGAGTCCGTACTTATACTGATAAAGAACAGCAGATCTGGCCTACAGACTATATCGACCATTTCCCTCCTATGCAATAAAATCGTATTTTATTGCAAAAACTGTTCTCGGTATAAGAACATTTCTTCCTCGGTGGCTTTTTTTCCCCCTTTATCTGCACTGTACATTCTAGAATAAATAGGTTTTTTCTGATTCAAGAGCACAAGACATGATTGCCCAACAGCCAAATCATGATAACCTAACCAGGAGTGAGCACTATGCCAATCAGGTGGTCTTTATTCTACAAGAACAGGATAATTTAAATTGTTTTAATGACAGCATAACTGGAAGAAGTAATGACAACATAAATTTCCAAATTAAAAACTACTCACATTGAGGCAAGCTACCTGCAACTAAAGCATCTAATATGTAGCAACCAAAGCAACGACCCTGACCCATGACTATGCAGCCTTCAGTGACTAATAAAATTGAAATCTCTGTAAGTTAATGATTTTGTCTCTCTTCTTTAGGATCAACTGATTCTCAGCTGGGAAACTGAAAAAGACTCAATAGGTAATAATTATTCCTGCTATAACAGAGAAGGGGGGGG